>NW_004949151.1:599145-617821 GCF_000317375.1 Microtus ochrogaster | reverse complement strand
CTGAGTGAGGTAAGCCAGACCCAAAAAGAGGAACATGGGATGTACTCAGTCATATTTGGTTTCTAGCCATAAATAAAGGACATTGAGCCTATAATTCGCAATCCTAGAGAAGCTAAATAAGAAGGTGAATCCAAAGACAAACATATAGACATCCTCCTGAGTATTAACCAGGCGATGAAAGGAGACAGAGACAGAGACCCACATTGGAGCACCGGACAGAAATCTCAAGGTCCAAATCAGGAGCAGAAAGATAGGGAGCACGAGCAAGGAACACAGGACTGTGAGGGGCACACCCACACACTGAGACAATGGGGATGTTCTATCGGGAACTCACCAAGGCCAGCTGGCCTGGGTCTGAAAAAGCATGGGATAAAACCTGACTTGCTGAACATAGCGGACAATGAGGACTACTGAGAACTCATGAACAATGGCAATAGGTTTTTGATCCTACTGCATGTACTTGCTTTGTGGGAGCCTAGGCAGTTTGGATGCTCACCCTACTAAACTTGGATGGAGGTGGGGGTTCCTTGAACTTCCCACAGGGCAGGGAACCCTGATTGCTCTTAGGGATGAGGGGGGGGACTTTATTGGGGAAGAGGGAGGGAAATGGGAGGCGGTGGCGGAGAATAGACAGAAATCTTTAATAAATAAATAGATTTAAAAAAATAGGTAATGATAATCAAGAATGAAGAAACAGAGTGGCAGATCTTAGCCTAGCAGAGCCTGAGTGTTCTAGGTGGATATCTGAAGATTACTGGGGATGGTAGAGAACAAGACATCAGTAGTCTATCAACTATAGAACTAGCAGCAGGTAACAGACACCCAAAGTAAGCTACTAAAACTGAGAAAAACATCGCATGCTGTACTGAAGTCACTCACTTGGAATAAAGCTTCTTCTCTCTATGCAGGCTTTAGATTCATGGTAGTGTAATTCAATGTATATAAAAAATTCAATTTGCAAAGCAATTTACACGACACCTAAACAGTAACCCTGAGAGCCACAGACACTGATGGTGTCCTCATTGCACAGAGAAAATGTTAACTCATATTCCCAAATGCTAACAACTGACAAGATGCTGTGTGAACCTAAATGTGAACTTGATGCCTACTTGACTCACACACAGAAAAAGATCAATGGTTGACTCAACAATGGCTCCAAAGATACTGACATCCTGACCCCTGTAAATGTTCCCTTCTATGTCACAAGAGATTTCTCAAATGTGGTTATATTAGGATCTGGAGACAGAAAGATACCAAGGTTATTCTGGTTGGCCTTACATATAATTACAGGTGTCTTTACCAAGCCAAGGGACATATAATGATGGAAGCCACAAGTAGACCAGAATGACGGGACAGGGATTGCCACGGGAATGCAGGTATCATCCATAAACCAGAAATGCGACAAAAGAGATTCACAATTAGAACCTCAAGAAGGAACAAGAACTACATACATGCTAACTCTGGTGACACATTTCATTTTTTATGCCCAGTTATGCACAGACTAACACATCAAGTTGTGATAGCATTGTCTGACTTTAAACTAGACGGATGGTGTATGTTTTTTAAGTGTCCAATATTTTGTTACAGCAGCCACAGGAGACCAATATGGTCTCAAGTCTAAAACTCCAGGAAAGGAACTTGAATATGAAAAATACTTTTATTTTTTTATTTTATCTTATTTTATTATTTTATCTGTATCATTGTTCTGCCTGTATATATGTCTATGCACTATATGCACATCTGGTACCTTTGAACAACAGAAAAGAACATCATAGGACTGGAGTTATAGGTGGTTGTGAGCTGCTGTGTGAGTGCTGGGAATTGAACCTGGTCGTTATGGAAGAGCAGTCAGTGATTTTAACCCAGCCTCCTCCAAAAACATTCTGGCAGACTCAGGGTCAATTTTTTAGAAAAATGTTGAGAATTCTCATTATAAAAAGCAATAAGTAAAAAAAATAAGACTATAAAAACTAGTAAGAATTTTAGAAAAATAAAATTAGAAATGAGCACATTTGTAAGACACAAAATATGAATAAATAAAAATGTAAATAGGAGACTTCAAATGTAGTTTGGAGTCAGAGGGAGTGTGTTTGACAGTCCAGAATAGCAAGTGACTGGACTTGGCAAACATTCCTGGAATGTAGACAATGAGCCTCTGAAGACGAGAGAGACAGAGACAGAGAGAGAGAGAGAGACAGAGAGACAGAGACAGAGAGAGACAGAGAGAGAGGAGGCATTAGAAAGTGGTAAAATAAAGTCTTTCTGTAAGGATCACACACAGTGAGGATGAGATCACTAAGTCCCTCCTCTGTAAGGATCACACAGTGAGGATGAGGTCACTAAGTCCTGTAAGGAATCACACACAGTAAGGATGAGGTCACTACGTCCTCTGTAAGGAATCACACACAGTGAGGATGAGGTCAAGACAATGAGAAATGAAGGTAACACAATATGATAGATTGCTGAATTGAAAAATAATCAGAATCTTTTAGAAATATTTTAAGTTTGTATGATGCTAACTTGAAATACAATGTCTTATAATTATATCCCCAAAAATAGAGGAATGAAAAGTTATAAGAATAAAAATTATTGGTCACAGATTTGAAGAAGAAAAATGTGCAAACATGTAAAACTCTGATAGTTTTAAAATCATTTTGTAAATTGACAAAAGAATCAATAAATAATAGACCAATAACAGGATTTTTCTGAAAAAAGGAAGTAGCAAAATAGAAACTTTATAAATAACTTTTCTTGAATATTTAAAGCCTGAAGGGGAAACATCTCAAATCTACTAAGAAAATTTTGCTTTTTATTTGGAAGTCCACACAATCCTCTATAAAACAAGACATATATATCAAAATATAGGATGGAAGAACCTGAAATTCTGATGGAAGAGAGGCAGCAATTCTGCTATAGTGTATTCTATTCATAGATGATCCTGTGTGCCCATGAATTCAATAAGCAGTCTTAGATGTTGGCCTTCTTCTTTCTGGATCACTTACTTCTTCTCCACTCATCTTCATATTATACTTTGCCAGGAACCCAATCATTCAATTCTAAAACATAAGCTTGAATTCAAACCCTTTATTAAAGATCTGTGAACTTTCAAGTGGCTTCTTAGGTTTGTTTACCTAAAGCCCAGATTCAGGGGACTGCAGTGGGTGAGCACCTCACTTCACTGGGAGCCTGTACACAGAAATCCAATAAACAAGATTATCCAAGATTAATAAGTGACTCTTCATTTTCATAGAACATAAAAACAACTTGGTTCCTTCATAACAAATGCTGAAGCCTGCCATCATCCCTCCTCGCCCACACACACACAAAACCTCTCACTAGGCTGGGGAACAACATCTAAGTGTCCCCATGGAGCTACAAGGAATAAAACTAGGAATAAAATTAAACCTTGAATACCAAAGGTAAGAAAAAATATATTCAAAATTAATAGCAATTATTCCAGGTTTTTGAAATACCAGATGACTGTCAGTATTTATTTGGCAATGGGGTTGATAGTGTTCTGTATCAATTTTCTGCAGTAAACCATCTATTTGGAAGCTTAGAAAACTACATTAAAAATATAACTACATAATATGAAGCAAAATTAAGTTAAAATTACAGGAGAAAGCCCAGAACTTTGAGGGCCATGGTCTTTTCATGAAACGCTGTAGAAAAAAACTAAATTCTGCTCTTTTTAAAAATGATAGTTTACTCATGTAAAACAGGAAAATTGTTTTGTTGAATTCCTTTGAACAAATAAACATAAAAATAAAATTGTCTTTAAAATTACCACCAATGATACAACTTTGGGGGTTTGAGGCTAAGACAAAATCACTCAACACCAGGAAGAAAGGGCCAGCCTGATGGCAGAATGGCTGAGAGGATTCTGGGTCTTAGGATGTGAGGGCTCCTGTAAAAGGGCACTCGGGGCTCAGGTGTCCCATAGACCCATCTGAACTGCAACCTGCAAACACCTCATTTGTCACCTTTACCAGGCATCACTATGACACACACAGCTCCTTCTGGCAAAAAAAAAAAAAAAAAAAAAAGACCAGAGCTGTGACCAGTGTCTGCTGATGCCCACAGCTGCAATGCCTGTGACAGAAGAGACAATTATTCACCTATTAGCAATGAATTTTAAAATTGCTTTTGGTTTTGTTTTTCTTTTCTGAGGCAGGATCTCGATATCTGGCCTCAAGCCTATGTTTCTCCCATCTCCATTGCCTTAAAGTTGTTTCCTTTAGAGAGCTAGATGATATATGAAAACTTGAAAGATGCCTCAATTCAGTGATTTTTTTTTCAGACAAATATATATATATATATAAAATCTTAGAGGAAACTAACTTTGGCTGATAATTTAATGTTAACTTTCCTCAATGGTTCCCTTCATCACTCCGGAGACAGCAGCAACTACTTTTTAGTTAACCTAATGCAATTTTAATTTTTTAAACTCAATTTAGGGTCAGTAAGATGGCTTAATTGGTACAAACACTTGCCACTGAAGTTTTAGTACCTGAGTTTGACATCTAGAACCCACATACATAATGTTAGAAGGGGATAACAGACTCCAAGAAGTTGTACTTTGGCCTCCACATGTATGTCTCGTGCACAGTCTACACACATACACACATCATACATAAAAATAATAATGATAACAATAGCAATTATAAAATTTAATTCCTCCAAATTTATTGTACACTGGTATTTAGACCCTCTGATTTTACTGTAGCCAAGGTTCAGATTTTCAACTTGATACATACCTGACTAAAATAGGAATAGATTTAGAGGAAAGTAATTTGTCAGTAATCAAAGTCTTTCTTTAAATGTTCACATTTTAATAAAACGCCATTTGCTGCATTACTTTAATGAAGAGATAATTTAATGTGTTAGTTGCATTTTTATTGCTGAGATAAACCACAATGATCACATGATCGAGGTAACTTACAGAAGGAAGGGTTTCCTGGGGCTCCGAACTGCAGAAGGTTGTGAACTGTGGTAGCAGGCAGAAGAAAAAACCGAAACTCACATCTCAGAATCATAAGCAGGAGTCATAGAGAGTGGACTGAGAATTACACAATGCTTTTGAAATAACTCCCCTGCCTTCCCCAGGGATTTATTTTTCTAGCAAGGCCACACCTTGTTAACAAACATACTTAAACTATAATACCAACTGGTAATTAAGTATTCAAATTTCTGAGTCTATTAGAACATTCATATTCAAACCACAATATCTGAAGTGTGAAGAAAGAGTAGTGGAAGTGTTTAGTATAGCATTATATATTTTTACAATTTGTTTTTTAAAGCAGGGTCTTAGCACTGTATCCTAGGTTGGCCTCAGATTCAAAACATTTATCTTGCTACAATTTTCTGTATGTTTGGATTATGGGTATGTACCATCCTGGTAAGTTTATTTTTAACTAGTATACAGAAAAGAACATAATCTAAACTAGGCTGAAGGAGCAATTCTCAGCAAAATCTTTTTAGGTGGACCTGTGACTGTCATCTGGGAACGTGGCAGGTACATACTTTGCCAACTGATGTAAACTTCCCCAATGATTATTATGCAAATAATAAAATTCAAGCTGAACTTTTACTTTCCTTCCAGAGATCCAAAATACTAGTACACTCTAAGAAGATGAGGTCTATGAAATTAAATTCCAATAAAACTATTGAGTAAATATAAAACTGGTAAGGGCAGCATGTAAAGGCACTTGTCAACAAACTAGAGGCCCTGAGATCAACCTCCAAAACCCACATTGGGGATTGGGGTGGAAATTATATAGGTCCAGAGATCTCAAAAAAAATTTTTTTAATTTTTAAGTTTAAATTCTAGATGCAGAATCTAGACTCCCAAAAGACATTCTTGTAACACAAAGGGCCTGGCTGCTTGTTGTTGGGGTTTTTATCCCACCCTGTACCCCACAACTGTTTGGCCCCAAAGAGAATCACACATAGGTCTCCATAAATTTATAAGCTGATTGGCCCATTAGCTCTAGCCTCTTACTGGCTAACTCTCACATCTTGATTAACCCATTTATTTGATCTATGTTAGCCATGTGGCTCAGTACCTTTTTCAATGGGGCAGATCACATCCTGCTGCTTCAGTGGTCTGAGCAGCAGTGGGAGGAATCAACTTTCTCCTTCCCAGAATTCTCCTGTTTTCATTACATCATTTCTACTTCCTGTCTGGTTTTCCTGCCTATATTTCCTGCTTGGCCAATCAGCATTTGTTTAAAACATGATTGACAGAATACAGACAATTCTCCCGTCCCACATTCTCTGTACTCCATATGAAGAGACACAAAGATGCACAGATGGATGGATGGATGAATAAATGCATGTACGGAAGCATGGATGAATGGAATAATATATTATTAACATATATTATATATAAAGATAATCATATTTTTAATTTTAAATACTGAGCTTCTGGTGAGTTCCCCATGAATACAGTATTTAACATACATTATTATCATGACTCATTTGTGGAGAAATTAAATGGATTCTATGCGGCCTAACAGCAAAAGATTCATTAAACTTGGATTCTCTAGACTTCCTCCTACACATGCTTTTCTTTGTATTTATTATTGCAATAAATAGTAACTGGGTCTACAACTATAAACTGAATCTCCTGACTTCTAGCTAATTACCTAGTAGAGTCTTTGGAACCATGACGTATATGCAAACGAAAATTGAAAATAAATGGGAGATTTGTTGAATAATTTTTAGTACATAATACATTAGACTGTTTGTCAATGGCTAAACTTATAAGGTATTTTATAATGCAAAGATGACATAAAAAATCTTACAACGTTTAAAGCATGAACAACAAAAAAAGTACAGACAAATTGAAGATTAAGTGGACAGTTATTCAGTGATCAAATTGCTTCCAGAAAAAAAAAAACCTTGAGTACCTGAATTCAGCACGCACATAGAAGCCAGGTGTGGCCCCACACATCTACATCTCCCATATCAGGATGTGGAGACCAGGATATACTGGTGGCTCAAGCTAGCCAAAGCATTGATCTCTAGACTAAATAAGAGACTCTGTCTCAAGAAAGAAGGTGGAGAAGGTAAAAAAGTGATTATAGATGACATCCCAACATCAACCTCTGGCACACACACACACACAACTCTAATGTGCCATATATTAAAAATGGCCAATATAGTTGACTTTTGATTGAGTCAAATTTTTTCCTATAATTCACAGTCTTCTTTAGTTATGAATGGGCTGATGAGGCCTTAAATACCTGCTTCATAAGGAATCATCTTCTTGGGAAATCTATAATTGTTTCATAGTGATGGTTGTATGACCTACAGCATATGAGAGCTCAGCAGTCTGAGCTCTCAGAGGACAAATTGGAAAATAGTCCATAGCTCTGAGACAACACATGAGGTAGAGACAGAGAGTAGTAACACTGGACATGTTTGACTCCATCTTTGTCCATTTTGGTCTCAGTATCGCATGAAAACAATCTGATAAATTCAAATCTTAGCATTGCAACAATTTAAATGCTAAGTCAACTATCAGAAGCATGGTATATTGGCTGAACAAGTAAGTGACTTCTCCAACAGTCTCTGAAGCTGGAAATAATACCAGCACTGGGAAATCTCAAACCCAGAAACCAGGTAAAGGGCAGACTTTCCTCACAGGCTCCATCACAAAGGGAATGCCTAATGCTTTATAAGGAAGGTGACATACACATTTGGCTTTTCAGGAGTTCTAGTGTGTAATGATGTATTTGTTTTATGATGTAACAGGATGGATGATTAAGAAATTTTAGAAAACAAAATTATCTACAAAGTTTTCAATGCAAATCTAGGTTTTTGTTTATTCACGGGTTATTCATGAGCTGAAGTTATTGTGCGAATTCTGGAATGAGTTGATCCACATTTAGAAAACAAAAATAAGAATCTAATTTCCTGAGGAAGTTTGAGCTTGTTATTTCCATCTGTCTTTGAGAGTGGGCTTGTCAGAGACGGGAGATCATTAATGTGTTATTGTCTTTACTAAAAGCTCACTAAAGGAATACATTAGAGAAGGAAAAAATGTGGTTTCAAATAAAAGGATATTCACAGAACAGAATTTTAGCCTTATTTTAGTCTACATATTCATTCCATAATACTGAAGCCAATCAAAAATTTCTGGAATTACTAAAGATTACATGGTCTAAGTTTATAAGGTCATAGAAAACATCACACAAGTAAGATTAGTTAAATGAGCTAAGGTATAAGCCCTATTATGATTAACATTTATAATTATTTATTGAAGAATTAAGCCAATTCTGCCTTTCCTCTCTATTTAGTGATTTCATCAAATAAAAATCAAAAATGAAGCATAAATCAGAATTTCTGTTTGCTATACATAGAAGACTAAGTTCTGAAAGGATGATGTTGGCTCTATATACTAGTACTTCAGAATTTACCTATGGAACTCAGGGAGATGTGGGTACTGCTTCCATTATTACTAATAATTGAACATTGACTGGATTATTAAAACATTTCACCAATGTTCTGTCTTTTCCCTCCTACACACCAACAGATGCAATTTTTAAAAATTCATTCTTCAGAGAACAGAATATGAAGCACTTTACAAGGAATTTCAAGCATCGACGTTAACTTGAGTTTACTTCTCACAGGACCTTCCTGGGTTTACAAGCCACTGTGTCCACATGCGAACCTTTCCTCGGGCTTCAGTGCTGTGCTTGTTGCTCTCTTCACAGCCATTCGCTAAGAGCTGTTGTGCCAGTGCCCTTCCCAAAGTGCAGCCAAGGTTCACGGTCAAACTGCAACACCACCATCTTTTTTCTTTCAACTCACAAAGCATGTAGAAATATAACTACAGGATTACATATAACCCGATTCCATTCTTAATTATCAAATATTAACACTGCAAGTTTTTCAATATTAAGAAAATTATATCTCGTAGAAATTGGACTAGTCACAAATCATTAGCAAGCATTTCTATGGAGGCTGAGGATCGAGTCTTTGTCACTGGGACAAAAGACAAATTATTGCTTTGAATTGCGGAATTGCTTTTACATGTCTAGTAATACAGCCACACACTGTAAGTTCTTTATAAGGCACAACTAGTGCATAAGATTGCATGTATACAAACTCAACTCAGAGCTCTGAGTGCTCAACAGTCTTCAAATTAATCAAAACAAAACCAGTCAACCCTTCTTTGCATTCAAATCTGCTACACAGAATGTTTTCAACCTTTTGAAAGATTAAAATAAATTTATCAATGTCATATGTACCTGAATGGTCTCTCTCAAGTAAAGCATTAGGCATTAAACAGCTAGTGGGTATCAATTACTGATATCAATTAGTTAGTACTAACATTTGATTATTTTTAGATAGACTTTTAAAAGAGATTGTATAACACAAGTTGAAAGATATTTATAAGTGGATCTTGAGGAAGTTACTTCAAATAATCTAAGTTGAGAAGTGAATTAGGTAGATGCATAAATTAAATAAAACTAATTCTGAGTTCATAATAGTTGAGGCTGGATGATGAGATTATATGGATTTAGTGTTTCACTCTCATATGTGTACATATAGATTTGTCTATTAAAATTCTTACTTAAATTGCAGTGTTTCAATATTCTCCAAAGAAAGAGGGAACCAAAAAACTATCCTACATTGGTCAGACCATAGAAAAGCAAGTATCCCTACAAAAGGCAAGCAGAATGTAGGTGAAGTCTGAGGATCAATAAGAAACAACTGTGGCTTTACTGGGTTGCAGACACCTCAGAAGCTTAGGCGCTAGCAGACATGTTCCCACCCTCCCACTTTCTCTGAAGCTCCCATGGTGCTGAGGAAGAGATGGGCAGTTGGACCCAAAAAAGACCGCTTCTGGGATGGATGTGTAGAGATCCTACATTGCTTAAAGGCAGAGTGGAAAAGTCTAGATGTCCTTCTCCAATATAGACACTGCCAAAGTACAAAGCTATCTTTGGTTCCTGCAGAGAATATTCTAGAAAAACTCTCATGACTGTATATACTGATTACAGGCAAAATCTGACTGCTCTTTTGGGAGAGAAAAGAAACCCAACTCAGTTTATGAAGCCACAATAAGCTCAAAAACAAAGTCAGATAAGAGTTGACAAGAAGGAAAGTTACAGATGGGAACAATAGGAAAACCCTTAGTAAGTAGCTGGGAGTGGGGCTCACCAACACATAAGCAACACTGAATCTCGAGCAGTACTGTGTAGGCTGAGCAGGCAAGGATGATTTTAAGTGGGGAAAAGTAATGCATGTAGTTTACAATTTTAACAGACTGGAGGATAAATCAAATAATCTCTTATATAGGTATATTCAAATAGTTTAAATAAATGTATAACAAATATGTAAAATTTTTACAAATATTTTACATTCATAAATTTTTTCATATACTTCATATATGAGTATTAGATTTATTTACACTGTTTTCACACATCCCTTCCTTGATCCATGCTATGAATCTTTCTTCTACATTTAGGTACAAACACACACACACACACACATACACACACACACACACACACACACACACACAACTCCGTCCATTAATCCTGCTTGCATATACATGTGTTAGGAATGACTACCTGGAGATTGTATAATATACCAGGGCACTCATCCCTGGAGGAAATTGATTCACTTTAATTCTCATTCTCTCTTCTACTCTTCTTTCTCTTTTTCTCTCTCCTCCTCTTCTCCTCTCCCTCCTTCTTTTCCTCCAGAGAAACCTAATATAGATTGTAGTCATTTCAAAACTTAAAATATTAGAATAAATTTAATAAATAACATGTAACAACCAAAATATAAAATATTACCGAGCGACTATAAAGGACCCAAATAAATGAAGATATGTTGAAAGACCAATTGCAACCTAAGTAAGTAGTGGAGCATCATAGAACCCTAAAAAAAGGAGCATCTCTTCCCCTTAAACTGATAGCAAGACCTGAGTGAAATTACTTCTGAGAAGGTCTATTAGAGGGGCAAAATAGTCTAAAGAAGTCTGTTTTGATACAGACACTGCAAAAAGAACACCAAGTTCATGGTCGAAGAAAAGCTAAAGATTGTTATTCTATTCCCTCGTAGATTCAAGGTATTACCAGATAGAATCACAGCAGACTCTTAAAACTATCAATTGAATGATAGCTTAAGTTTGGAGAAGTGTAAGAAAAAATTCTGAAAATAACACAAAAGGGGAAAATCAAGGAAAACACATGACCTCAATTTATTAAAATAATGTGGATTAGGGACAGGATATGCAGACAAATCAATGGAGAAGCATGTTCTAAATTCCTGAATTCAGCTTTCACATGCAATATTAAAGACAAGGCTATGGAAATGATTCATGAAAGAAAAATTCCCTTTTTATAAGTGATATCATTTTAAAGCATATCCAGATATTGATTTAAGATGGGTCATAAAGAAAAATATGAAGGCCAACCCATCAAAGCTACCAGGAAAAAATATAGGAGATTTTCACAACCTCAGGCAGGCAAAGGTTTTTACTGAGGACACAGAAGGCATAAGCCAAAAAAAATGAAAATATGAAAAATTGGACTTCATCAGATATAAAACTGCATATAGGGAATAGCAATGAAAGAGTAGAAACTACCGAATGCCATAAGCAGAGAGCATGACAAAGGACTTCAGAGCACATGCAGGTTCCTGGGATTCTGACCGTAAAGCAGATCATGACTTTTTAAAATTTGACAAAAGATAAATACCATGGAAGAAGACAAAAGCTGAAGAGACACTCAGTGGGTAGGAGCACATGCCTCACAAGCATGGAGTCCTGAGCATGGCTCCAGGGCTCACAAAAAAAAAGCCAGATGCTGGACAACTGAAGTAAGCCTGAGGCACTGTAAGAAGCAGAAAGAAGAACTGAAAGGAGCTTGCTCACCTCCGCTCACCTCGCTGAAGATTCAGTGAAAAGCTCTATCTCAAAGGACAAAGGCATCCAACATCTCTGAAATTACACACTACACAAGCTTTCATTCACCACACACATACATACACACACTAAGGTACATGCATGCAAACATACATGCACACATACACTGTCAACATCTAGTGTGCTGGGGTCCCTGGGTAAGGGTCTCGCGCAAATCAGGACACAGGGGATGCAGAGTATTAACAACTGCATAACAAGCTTTATTTTGTATTGCCTTTTATACAGACTAAAAAGCATTACCTCAACTCTCAAACCCCCCTTTACTCACGTACATGATCATGAGAAACTTTTGCCTCACCTTACAAGAAACAATACCTCAATAAATAATAGTAATAAAAATTAAAAGAAGTACATAGAAACAAGGCAAAAAGTATACAGAAGCAAAGCACTCCTTTATATCTGATAGAGTGTGAAGACTGAGCTCAAAGGCCACTTCCTTATCCAGGGTACAGATTCTGACAGAACGTTTGAGAAATGAGCAGAGAAAGTATGCTTTCATCTATGCTTGGTTTGCCAAGGAACTGTTTCCCAACTTCATCTCATCTGTACCAGGAGGAACCCGCACTCTAAGCCAGTTCTGCATCTCCACAACGCTCACACTTAACACAAGCATTCGTGCACCATATATACACATACATAGGCATGCATGCATGTACACGTGTATGCATGCACATGCTCACACATACATATACCACACAATGCATAAATATTTTTTTCATAAAAAGAAGGCAAATGGAAAATACACATGTAAAGTAGTATACCGTTTGGTTATCAGGCACGACACTGGAAATTGAAGAGCTGGAGAGATAGTTCAGCAGTTAAGAATACATACTTACCACTCTTGCAGAGGACCTGAGTTCTGTTCTAAGTACACAGGTTGAGTGGCCAGCAACTCCTACAAATCTAGCTTCAAGGGATCCAGTGCCCTCTTCTGATACTGAGAACATCTGCACACATGTGCACATTCTCACAATAGACAAACATATCTATACATTTTTAAATAATAATAACTATGTGAAAATTGAACATGGAAACCTCCATGGGATTAAGCCACTGAAGCCATTAAAGTGAACCAGACTGAGAGCATTAAGACACTAGAGAAATGTGGAGTGACTGAAATGCGTGTGCATGGCTGATAAAAACAGAAATTGTCTTTATCTTTGCTTCTTAACAAAGCGTATGCCTGTGCTATAATCCAACAATCTCACTTCTAGGTATTTATGTGATAAAACAAAAACACATGACAAAACAATTTCTACAAATGACAATATCAGCTTTACTTACATACATTGCAAAGAACTAAAAATGATACAGATATCCATACCCAAAAGGACGTAACTAAACTCTGTGGTCCGGATCAATAGACAACTACTCATTTATGAATAAATCAATGATAGAGCCAAGAACATGAGTGAATCCAGCAACTACATTAAACTAAAGCACAAAATGCATGAGTCCATTTCTGTGACATGCTCAAACTGGCAGGGGTTACAACGTTCAGTCACTTGAATATGGTCCCCAAGGTCACATCTATTCTCCTTCAGAGGCAGAAGGTGGTGAGAGCCTGGGAAAGGACAGAGGAACTTCCTATGGTAACAAAAATGTTTTCTGTCTTGATATCTATTTGTGAAACTGCCTGGATGATGACTTGAGATCTGGGCATCTCAAGGTTCCAGTGATTGTAAATTACATTCTAATGAGCAAATATGGAAAAGTTAAGTGTGCTAAGTGTATCGGTGCCTTCACAGAAGCACAGTGTGTTACTTATGTTATGCTGCTAAGTCAAATCTGAATCACTTCCCAAAAGGCTTAAAGCTTGTTAATCATAAGTACACCTTTAGAACAAGTAATTCATATAATAAATTAGAGCACTTAGAAATCCCAGCAGCCAAGTCAGTATTCTAGGGATAAACTTTTGGGTTTGATGTGGGATTTCCCTCTGTATCCTGTGAATACCATTGGTTAATAAAGAAACTGTCTTGGGCCTGCACAGGGAATAGAGATAGGTGGGGAAAGCTAAACTGATTGCTGGGAGAAAGGAGGTGGAGTTGGGGAGAAGCCATGGAGCCTCCCCCAAAGATAGGCTAAAACTTTGCTGGTAAGTCATGACCTTATAGTAATGCACAGATTAATGAAGATGGGTTAAATTAATATGTAAGAGTTAGCCAATAAAAAGCTAGAGCTAATAGGCCAAGCAGTGTTTTAATTAATATAGCTTCTATTTGATTATTTTGGGGCTGAGCAGCAAGGAACAAACAAGTGGCCTTCTCCACAACATGGGTTTCTTCTATTTTTTTTTCCTGGCAAACATTCTATATTTCAAAATTGGATTTTAAATGGTGTGTTTACTTCACAATTTATAAGTAACTTCAGCTGGTTGTCAAATTCACAATGAGAAATATATAAAGGAGGGATATCCTAGCCCATTTGAATATCATAAAATAGTTATCTTATTTTCTTGGTTACTGTTATTGTTTGTTTTGCTTGCTACAAGAAAAACCATGGTGTTAAGAATAAAAGTTTTTAAAGAATCTTTTGATGCACACTTCAGAGAATGCATGTTTTCATCTTCATGGATGCTCAAAAGTTTAACTCTGACAAGGCAGAATAGTGGGAAATGGAAGAGCTACAACTAAAAGCATAAAATAAGGCAACTGTCATTTTATTTAACCAATTTGTGTTTCCCACCACATCTGTAACACTAATGGAAATTGATTTTTATAATGTCTATAGATTTTCAATCACACAAAACCCTCATGTGTTTAATTATGCATATTTCAAAACACTAGAAATTGGAAAAAAATGTGAAAACCAAGGTTTTAAAATGCATTCTCTAGAGATGAGTAGTAGGGAACCTGTCATTCAGATATCACTGGATGAGAATGACTCAGAGGCTCTTAAAATCACAGAAAACATGCAAGTTTTTTTAAAAGTCTATGTACTTTCTCTGTTTTGCAAATAGAAAATAAATTGTCTTGTATTTTAAGCCACAGTGAGAGCCACCTAAGCCTAGATACACTTCCTACCTGAGGTCCCAGTGGCCACACCTAACCTGGACTCAGGTAAGCCATTTTCATGCTCCCCTCTCGTCACCCTGGTCTCTACAGTCTCCTCCCTAGTCCTGTGGCAGACTGTCCGCAGGGGCCTCTCCTCCCCATGCCCTTCCTCGTTTAAAGATATGTTTACTTTATTTCCCTGACAGAGTAACTTAATCCACAAAGAAAGAAAAAGAAAAAAATAAAAGGGGAAAAACAGAAAAATAACAACTTAGAACATAGGAATTGTTTTCATATCGAAGCTTTGGTTTTGTAACCCTTAATTCAGATAACTTTGAGACTATACAGCATACTTAGATTTTATAGTGGCAATGAATTATTAATTCAAAATTTTAAAACATATGCCAAGGAAACTACCATGGATTAAAAAAAAGAATTACAAATCAATTCTGAACATCTACTTTAAAAAGAACCAATAAATTAAGAAATAAGGCTTTGCTTGTTAACTTTTAAAACCAAGTTCAGTTTTATAGCAAATACATTAACTCATCAAATTAGTACTTTGTCTATCTGGTGATCTATTTAAATTCTCTATGTATATTCAAAAATTAGCATTACCAGAAGGAGAGCACAGACATAAAAACTCCAGAAAGTGGCTGCATAGAGATCTGCTTTATAGGACAAATAATTAAATGACATTTAATAAATGGCACTTTGAAGAACTGCTGAGCTCCAGTAACCCTTTTAGTCAGACCACCATGGCTCCCTTCATTTTTGAGCAAAAGAACTGTATTCACTAGCATACTCATGACCCTATGCCTAGAGATGCATGTATGTGAAACACTTGAAAAGGATGCACACATACATACATTATAGTTCCCGAGAGCACAGAACAAGCTGTGTAGAAAGAAGAGTCTACACTCTTTTATACTATTGGTGTGTAACTGGATATAGTGTTTGAATAGCTTATATAAGTTAACTCCAACTAAAAAGCAGTACAATAATTTACCTCATGTAAAACAGGCAGAAACAGCAAAAAGATTTCTCCCTTTCAGCAAAAAAAAAAAAGGGCATCCTGTAATGTCAACAGTTATTACCCTCATCTGTCTGAACTATACACTCATCTCATGGACTGTGCAGGAAAATATGAAGGTCCTTCAAAGAGATTCTCAGTGGTTTAAAATATATTTGAAAGACTAGAGCAATGTTCCAAGGTTTTAAATTCAATGAATGACTGACTTTGGCTTTCCTCTAACCTAGAACTCAATAATAAATAGTTCTCTTCAGATATAAAGATATCAAAAACTATTTACTGGTCCTTGATGTGTGAGTCATTCTTTGACGTATTATGAGACAGAGAAAATTGGTCATTATTTTTAATTAGAAATATTAACCATGGTTATTGCTCAACAGAGTTCACACTGAACATATTACTGTCCTGAGTGGTTTATCATTGTCCTAAGACAATGATAGCATTGTTTGTCTAGAGACCAATGCTGAGCATTTTCTTGACAGTTTTATTCAAAATACTTTAAATAAAAGTATTATTTACTAAAGCTACATTCAGTGAAATACTTAATAACTGTTTTAGATATAAAATAAAGACAAGGTATGATTTTCTTTAAGCCAAAGTATTTGTAACACCCATAAGTTCTACTCAGTACATGGATTTACTGTCTATGACTACTGCATGTATTTATTCCATATTTGTGAGGTATAGCTAAATAATGAGTGTCTACTAAGTGTCAGGCTAAGTGTTAGAGCATCAAGACATAGCCCCGGGTGTTGAGAAGTACATAGTCTAACAGAAAAAGAAAGAATAAAAGACACTCAGAACCATTTGTGGTGCCACCCAGGACTGATGTGAGAGGTTCGCTGGGAAACAACTTCCTGCTTAGATTTCAGGACAGTGTGACAGGTAAAAGACAGTTCAGGTGGACCTCAGGGCATTGGGGAATTCCTGGCTCTATGTGGGAGAGACAATAGTAAATATAAGGAGCTAGGTTACAGAGTCCCATATGCTCAGGGCATCCTATATTATAGAGACCCTCTTTTAGGGTCCCTGTAATAGAAGCACAGAGTGTGTTTTATCTAGACAGGGAGGTGTAAGAGAACCTGGTTACTCTGATTTGGTCCAGCAAGGGCCCATGTTTTTGTTAGTTTTTGTTCTTGGAGCTTTTGTTAGCCTACTGAGAGGTGGTAGAACCTTTAAGGGGCAAGGCATTCCCGTGAATTAAGGGGATTTTCCCTCCCATATTGCTATCATGCTGCACTTCCTTATCTCCCACAGTAGGCCCATGGTAAAATGGGTAGGTCTACCCAAACAGGGACTGAAATCTCCAAAACTGTTGCCAAAATTCATGTTCTTCCTAAGGTTGTTGTGTCAGGAATTCCATTATAGTACTGGGAAGTTTACTGGCACACACGTCAGAATCCAGAAGTCTCATGTCATCCAGAAAAACACTCAGGCAAGAAATGACTGAGATGTGGGGAGTCCTCAAGAAACTTAAAGGTTTATATAATGCTGTGCTGTTTCCTTAAAGGCAGAAAGTACAAACTCCAAGTAAATCTCTAAAGTGAACAAAGATTGTTCTTTAAGTCCTACTTTTAAGACAGAATTTTTACTGTCTACATATTTCCTGTCATAATTTTACAGCACTTTAGATGATGTAAATGGCCATCCATTCTAGGTTGTCAGAAACAGCTCCACGTAGATAATGAACATTATGTTTTGGAGGAAACTTCTAAGTCTAGGGCTAGCTGGACCAGTGAGTTCCCTACAACTTCCGCTCCCAAAGCCTTGATGGGAATAGATGTCAACATTGCTTTCATTCGTGAAATGTATTGTTCTTAAAAACCATACAAAGCTAAATGCATAAGTGAGTTTTACAGAGAGGCGGCCACTTAGTAGCAAAAACACTGCCTGAGTCACCTCCTTTCCAAAGAACTTTCCTTCCTGTCAAATAACCATTTTTCTGCCTCTTGTAAATATTTCTCCCATTTCACAAATTTGCAAATGATACTAAAAGAGAAAATTTTTGTTTTGCATTTTTATTTGAACCTGACCTAGCAAAACAGCTTTGTTCTTTGCCTGTGTTGTTCAACATTATATTAATAACACTGATCCATGTTAGTCTAGGCTGAGTAATTTTTGCTGTGAACTCTCAACTTATATTTATATGTTGTATTGTTTCCAGTCTGAGGATATTATAAACTGTACCACTGTGAATATTCTTGCTCATCCATTTGCACCTATGCAAGATGTCCTCAGGACTCTGCTAGAGTAAGTGTGATCCACAGATTAGGAGGACCCTCAGCACGGAAGAGCAGAATGGACCCCCAGAAGAACCTGAAAAGTCAGAAATCTCCATTGTAACAGAATTAATTTCTTTATGTCAATCTGAGCAAATGATGAATGTAGTTAGATATATGAAGCCCTGTTAGAGTAAAGGATAAGAAGTAGAATAACTGAAGTCAATGCTAACTGGACAGCAGAGCAAGTGACAGTTTCTGGCCTTCCACATCCCCACCCCCACTTTATACTGCCTTCTTGTACTTGTATTTTCGCAATATGCCCCTCATCACACTCCGTGTTCACACTGTGTTCACACTCTGTGTCCTCGCACTATATCCTCACTCTGTGTCCTTACTCTGTGTTCACACTCTGTGTTCACACTCTGTGTCCTCACTCTGTGTCCTCACTCTGTGTTCACACTCTGTGTCCTCACACTCT
>NW_004949151.1:592507-598290 GCF_000317375.1 Microtus ochrogaster | reverse complement strand
CACTCTGTGTTCACACTCTGTGTTCACACTCTGTCCTCACTCTGTGTTCACACTCTGTGTCCTCACACTCTGTATCCTCACACTCTGTGTCCTCACTCTGTGTCGTCACTCTGGGTTCACACTCTATGTTCACACTCTGTCCTCATACTCTGTGTTCACACTCTGTGTTCACATTCTGTGTTCACACTCTCTGTCCTCACACTCTGTGTTCTCACTCTGTGTTCACACTCTGTGTCCTCACACTCTGTGTTCACACTCTGTGTCTTCACACTCTGTGTTCACACTCTGTGTCCTCACACTCTGCGTCTTCACACTCTGTGTCCTCACTCTTTGTTCACACTCCGCGCCCTCACACTCTGTGTTCACACTCTCTGTCCTCACACTCTGTGTTCACACTCTCTGTCCTCACACTCTGTCCTCACACTCTGCGCCCTCAAACTCTGTGTCCCCACACTCTGCATCCTTACTTGATGCCTATATAAAAAACCTGGAAAAAATCCCACAATAGTGAATTAACAGAACATTTGAAAACTTTATAACAGAAAGAAGCAAACTCACCTAAAAGGCCTAGACAGCAGGAAATAATCTAATTAAGAGCTGAAACTAACAAAATAAAAACAAAGAAAGTAATACAAAAAATCAATGAGACAAAGAGTTGGTTCTTTGAGGAAATCAACAAAATAGACAAACCTTTATCCAAACTAACCAAAAGACAGAGACAGAATATACAAATTAACAAAATCAGAAATGAAAAGGGGGACATAACAACAGATATGGAGGAAATACAGAGAATCATCACGTCATATCTCGAAAACCTGTACTCCACAAAATTGGAAAACTTAAAGAAAATAGACAACTTTCTGGATAAATATCATTTACCAAAATTAAATCAAGACCAGATAAGCAAATTAAACAGACCTATAATGCTGAAGAAATAGAAACAGCCATTAAAAGTCTCCCAACCAAAAAAAACCCAGGACCAGACAGTTTCAGCTCAGAATTCTACAATATTTTCAAAGAAGAACTAATACCAATACTCCTCAAATTATTCCACACCATAGAAACAGAAGCAACATTGCCAAACTCTTTTTACGAGGCTATAATTACTTTGATACCCAAACCACAGAAAGATACTACTAAGAAAGAGAATTACAGACCAATCTCACTCACGAACATTGATGCAAAAATACTAAATAAAATACTGGCAAATTGAATCCAAGAACACATCAGGACCATCATCCACCATGACCAAGTTGGCTTCATCCCAGAGATGCAGGAATGGTTCAACATAACAAAATCTGTCAATGTAATCCACCATGTAAAGAAACTGAAAAATAAAAACCACATGATTATCTCATTAGATGCTGAAAAAGCTTTCAACAAAATACAATATCTCTTCATGTTAAAGGTCTTGGAGAGAGTAGAGATACAAGGAACATAACTAAACATACTAAGGGCAATTTACAGCAAACCAACTGCCAACATCAAACAAAATGGAGAGAAACTTGCAGTAATCCCACTGAAATCAGGAACAAGAAAAGGTTGTCCACTCTTTCTATATCTATTTAATATAGTTTTTGAGGTCCTAGTAGAGCAATAAGACAAAAAAAGGAGATCAAGGGGATACAAATCAGAAAAGAAGTCAAACTCTCACTATTTGCTGATGATATGCTAGTTTACATAAGCGACCCCAAAAATTCTACTAAGGAACATCTACAACTCATAAACACTTTCAGTAATGTAGCAGGATACAAGATTAACTCAAAAAAATCAGTAACCTTCCTGTACCCTGATGATAAAAGGGCTGCGAAAAAAATCAGAGAAACAACACCCTTCCAATAGCCACAGATAACATGAAATATCTTGGAGTAACTCTAACCAAACAAGCGGAAAACCTGTATGACAGAAGCTTTAAATCTTTAAAGAAAGAAATTGAAGATGGCACCAGAAAGTGGGAAGATCTCTCATGTTCTTGGATAGCTAGAATTAACATAGTAAAAATGGCAATCTTACCAAAAGCAATCTACAGATTCAATGCAATGCCCAGCAAAATTTTTCTCAGATTTCTAAAAAAAAATGGTACTCAACTTCATATGGAAAAGCAAAAAACACAGGATAGTCAAAACAATCCTGTATAATAAAAGAACTTCTGGAGGCATCACGATCCCTGACTTCAAACTCTACTACAGAGCTATAGTACTGAAAACAGCCTGGTATTAACATAAGAACACAAAGGAGGACCACTGGACCCAAATCGAAGACCTGGATATGAATCCATACACCTTTGAACAGCTGATTTTTGACAAGAAGCAAAAAATATCAAATGGAAAAAAGAAAGCATATTTAACAAATGGTGCTGGCATAACTGGATACCAACATGTAGAAGAATGAAAATAGACCCTTATCTATCACCATGCACAAAACTCAAGTTCAAATGAATCAAAGACTTCAACAAAAAGTCAGCCACATTGAACATTATAGAAGAGAAAGTGGGAAGCACACTTGAACAAATTAGCACAGGGAACCACTTTCTAAATATAACCCCCAGAAGCATAGACACTGAGAGAAACAATTAATAAATGGGACCTCCTGAAACTGAAAAGCTTCTGTAAAGCAAAGGGCATGGTCAACAAGACAACAGCCTACAGAATGGGAAAAAAATCTTCACTAACCCCACATCAGACAGAGGTCTGATCTCCAAAATATACAAAGAACTCATTAAATTGGTCATCAAAAGAACAAATAATCCAATAAAAAATGGAGTACAGACCTAAACAGAGAACTCTCAACAGAGGAATCTAAAATGGCCGAAAGACACTTAAGGAAATGTTCAACATCCTTAGTCAACAGAGAAATGCAAATCAAAACAACTCTGAGATTCCATCTTTTACCTGTAAGAATGGCCAAGATCAAAAACACTGATGACACCTTATTCTGGAGAGGTTGTGGGATAAATTGAACACATTGCTGGTGGGAATGCAAGCTGGCACAGCCCCTTTGGATGTCAGTGTAGCGATTTCTCAGAAAATTAGGAAACAACCTTCCTCAAGACCCAGTAATACCATTTTGGGGTATATAGCCAAAGGATGCTCAACCGTGCAACAGGGACATGTGTTCAGCTATGTTCATAGCAGCTTTGTTTGTCATAGCCAGAACCTGGAAACAACCTAAATACCCCTTGACCAAAGAATGGATAAGAAAAATGTGGTACATTTACACAATGGATTACTACACATCAGAAAAAAATGACGATATTTTGAATTTTGCAGGCAAATGGATGGAGCTAGAAAACATCATTCTGAGTGAGGTAACCCAGACACAGAAAGACAATTATCACATGTACTCACTCATAAGTGGTTTTTAAACATAAAATAAAAAAAATCAGCCCACAAATCACAAACCCAGAGAACTTAGGCAGCAGTGAGGACCCTAAAATGACATACATAGATCTACTCTACATTGGTAGTAGAAAAAGACAAGATTTCCAGAATAAATTAGGAGCATGGGGACCTTGGGAGAGGGTTGAAAGAGAGGGGAGACCAGGGAGGGGAGAAGAGAAAATCGTAGAGCTCAATAAATCCAATAAAAACATTAAATTAAAAAATGTCTAGCAGGTATAGGGTATTAATACAAAATACAAGGGAAAAATAACAGACACAGCTCTTACCTCAAAAAGAATAAGATAACAGAGTTTTATTTTATTTATTTGTTTTACTCTTTGGAGGCCTGCCACTCAGCTTCCAAAGAAATACATTTAGACTTATTCTTACTTGTGATTTCGCGATCTTAGCTTGGTTTGTTCCTACCCAACTTTTCTAACTTAAATTATCCTGTTTCTTTTTAACTTCCATTTTGCCTATGGGCTTTTTGACTTTACCTTAGTCTATATATCTTTCTTACTTCTTCTCCATGTCTGGCTCCTCTTCTTCTTTTCTCACTCCTAACTGCTCTTGTAAACCTAGATTTCTCTATCTCTTTATTCTCTCTGCCTGACAATCCCACATATCCCTTTCTCTTTTCTATCTATTGGCTGTTCAGTCCTTATTAGACAGAGTGGTGTTTCAGGTCGGCAAAGTAACAAAGTTTTAGGGAGTTAAACAAATGTAACATAAAAGAAATGCATCCTATCTTTGAATCATAAAACAAATATTCCACAGATGCCCCTGGCTTTGGCCTGCTCCTGTGGAGGTCCCTTACTAATGCCTAGTACCATAGAGGTCTCTGGCTCAGGCCTGCTCCCTCAGTGGTCACTCCCTGGTACCTGCTCCTGTGGAGGTTGCTGCCTCAGACCCGCTCCAGTGGAGGTTGCTGGCTCATGGCTGTTTCTCTAGATATCTCTGGCCTAAGCCTGCTCCTGCAGTGGTCCCTAGCTTTGGCCCAGTTCTGCAGAGTTCTCTGGCTCAGGTCTGCTCCAACAGTTTTATTACTATTATTTATTATCAGTTTATTTTTAACTCTGACAGATATCTATACCTTTTTAAATCTACATTGTCCATTTCAAATTCTATAAGCATCACTTGTTCACTAAGGACATCTGTGCCATCCTCTATTACTCTCAGTTTTCACTTACATAGTTGTTTTTTTTAACTTCCTGAAAGATTTTACCATACCTAGAAATTTTTAAATCAATAGCTAATTTATTAAGCACATGGGTTACTCAGTCATTATCCTTGTGAAATCTGTTTTGCTCCTCCTATTCCTCCTTTTCCTTTTTTGTCTCTCCTCCCCTCCTCTTTCTACCCTCACCTCCACCCCTTCTTTCGAGGCTTTAATATTTTTCTCTCCTTTGACTTTTCAAGCCATGTATTTTTATAAATTAAACTTAAAATTGGCCATCCTTAATCTAAGTCGTGATATCTTTTATAGACTCTAAAATATTCTATAATTATCTCTTTAGAAATGACTTTTCTCTGGAGATGTTCCCTGCCTGCTGGGCCACACTCTTAGGCTTGAAGGGGATGGTTTCTGCTTCCTAGGCTGTGCTCTCAGACTTGTGGGATCTTGTCCTGGTTCTGGCTTGTACTCTTACCCTCACTTCTGCACCTTCCTGTTCACCATTCTAGATTCATCTGGATCATTTGTCCTAATCTTCATATTACTTTTCTTTCCTAATATGCTCCCAAATAATGTCCACCGACAATGTAATTGTTGGGCTCAAAGGAATTTGGGACCAATGACTAGCTGTCCACCGACAATGTAATTGTTGGGCTCAAAGGAATTTGGGACCAATGACAATAACATGTCAAAGTGAATGCTGGCCTCCAGATTCTCCCAGCATCTCTCATCATCTTTGGCAAGTACCTTTTACAGAGTCTTACCTTTTCGCTGCACTTCTCTCTCCTGCCCCCAACTCTAAATGTCTCCATCCCTTGAGCTTCCCTTCCCTTCCCCCAGCTTCTCTTTTCCTATAATACCCAGCCATTTTAACTAGGTGCTATCTTGGTCTTTCTCTTGACCTCTTGGTTCTTCTCCCTTTCCTTATCCTCTCTCCTTCCCTTTCCTGCCCTCCTCTCTTCCCTCCTCTCCTTTCTTCTTCTCTCCTCTCCCCTCCTTTTCTTTTCTCTTATTTACCTTCAACCCTCACCATCTCTTTCCCTTCTCATGGGCCTAGTTCAGTCTGGACCCTTCCAGAAGGCTCTGGTTTTCTCTTTCATATACAATAAAATCCTTCTCCTCAATCTAACCCAAAAGTAGTCATATCTTCATTTTCATCCATCTGCTGTCAAATCCCGGGGAAGCATATATAAGCATATATTCATCTGCTGTCAAATCCCGGGGAAGCA
>NW_004949151.1:567570-592292 GCF_000317375.1 Microtus ochrogaster | reverse complement strand
ATATAAGCATATATTCATCTGCTGTCAAATCCCAGGGAAGCATATATAAGCTCCCTTCCAAGGGACTTGGCCTCTCCAATCCAAGCTGCTGATTTGACTCTCCTGAGCTATGCACAGATAATTCATTTCTGCTGATTTCTGCCACTACCATATTTAACTCCAAATTGTAGAGTCTACCTTTTCAACCACTTTTTCCCTCCACATGCTTTAACCATCCATCTCTCCTTGCCTACTTGGTGATTGTCCTCTCAGTCTCTCTGGATCCTGGAGACTATGATGCCCTCCATATGGGCATCTACTAAGATACTTACATATGATGGAGGAAGGTCATTGGTTAATTATAATAAAGAAACTGCTTGGCCCTCATAGGTTAAAACATAGGTGGGAGGAGTAAACAGAATAGAATGCTGGGAGAAGGAGGAAGTAAGCTCAGAGGCCATGCTCCCCTCTCGCAGGCACACACCATGAAGCAAGCTGCCAGGTCAGACATGCTGAATCTTTCCTGGTAAGACTGATGCCACACAGATTATTAGAGATGGGTTGATCGGGATATGAGAATTAGCCTGTAAGGCTAGAGTTAATGGGCCAAGCAGTGTTTAAAAGAATATAGTTTGTGTGTTGTTATTTCGGGGCATAAGCTAGCCAGGCAACCAGGAGCTGGGGCGGTCGGAACGCAGCCCACAGCTCTTACAACATACATATCTTCCTCTATATTGTAACTCTCTCTTTTCCCTGGGCCTCTTACCCTTTCCTTGCCTCCTCCACCTCAGAGCTACCTTCTCTTAGCTAATTTCCAATAGGTTCCTTACCTCCCTCCATGACCTATAGTCCAGAAGCTTCCTTAAGTTCTTCTGAGTTCCTAGTTAACATTGGAATTCTACCTCTGGTAGAGTTCCTATACTTTGGTGCCTGATTAACAGTATTTATCAAACTTTTATTTCCAGAAATTCTACTGACTCCATTTATTTTATTAAGCACACTAAGCATAACTGCCTTAATATCTAAATCTAGTCATTATAAAATATCTGAATTTGGATAAGACTGTCAATAGCATATGCTTTGGGCTATTCTAACAACTTTTGCACCATTTCCGTAGTTCATGCTTAAATTTTTATTTACTCAATTGCCACACTCTTTAAAAATAATTTACATAATTCCCAGGGGTCAAATGGAATTTGCATTTCCTTTGACAGCAGCCTGGGGGCATTAACAGTTGGGAAACATCTTAAACTATGTTAAAATTTGAAGTTACTTGACCAACCTGTTGTGGTTGCACAAGTTCATGATAGGCAATTTAGGAGGACACAACTCTTGATGATATTTTCCTGTTTCTCATTTATCTGTTTGGATAAGCAGCAAGGAATCCTTTACAAAAAAATTAAATATTAAAAACTAGCTGTTTCCATATTTCTTCAGAGAAGGGATCATTTTCATTCTGCTCTGCTTCTTATCTCAGCATAAATCTAGATAGTCCTTTGGGGGAAAAAAGAAATCACTATAGTCCTCAGCCTATTCTCCTCTTTCACAGTCTTGTTCAAGAACCTACATCCCAATTTGGATTTGGTGTTTATCTGGTCAGGAGCTGCCCCACTGCTTTTGTAGTTCTTTATTGGTTTACTTTAAATCACTTTTCTCTGGAGATGAGCCCCCTGCTAGGCTTTCTAATTGCTTAGCCCTAAACACATACACATAGAAACAACACTAAATGGGTCTATCTACTGAGTTAAATGTGTATGTCTATGTAAGTAGGTAAATAGGTAGGTAGGTACATAGATAATCTACTTAGTTATATGTATATGTACATAAGTAACAATATTAACTGTAGAAGTGGAGGTCAAAAATTGAGAGGGATTGGGGAGACTGGAAGATTTGAAAGGGAGAGAGATAGGAGCAGAAATGATATAAATACAGAACTCATAAAATTCTTTTAAAAATAAATTTAAAAATTGTATCTAAACACTATGACTTTAAAAGGTAATTTATCAAAATAATATTTTCCTGTGTTATGGAGAAATAAATATCCCATTATAATTGTCAAGTCCTGAGAACTTAAAAGTTTGTTCACTGACAAGCTGATAATTCAAAGCACCATTCCAGGATCTTCACTTCCTGGGCTATCTGACAAAGACTTATATGGACTTGCAGAACTGCCAGTCTGTGCATCTAACAGGCAACTGAGAAACCTGGACATCTGCACATCCTGATATAGGAGCAACAAAAACGCATCCAGGTACTTTCTCCTAGATTTAAGAAATTTATAAATTTAAACAAAATTAAAACAAGGATAGTTGTAATAAAAAAAAGTAATGTTTATGCTTTCAGAGAGTTGTTTCACATGCCTTATTTATCTGGTTTAAAGAGAACTGAAGTTATAACAACTAGCTAATTCATTCTCTACCAATTAGCAGCAGAGCTTACCTTATGGCTTAAATTGAGTTCTAATCCCCAATACCTGAGAATGTGAGTATATTTGAAATAGGATCATTGCAGCTATGATTGCTTAAATCAATAGGAGATAATATAAAAGTAGGAAATATAGCTTCCTATGTCTTTACAGAAAGAAGAGACGAACAGTCACACAGAAAGGTGTTGCTGATGTCAGAGGTCCACATTGGAGTGACACCTCCAATTAAGAAACGATATGGCAGGCTCCTCTCCCAATGGCTCTGGAGGAAGCACAGCTCTGCCACCTGTGTTCTAGGTATCCATCCTATGGGACAATGTTCTCAACCATCCTGACTCCTAAGTGTGGAAATAAAATGGCTGGGAAAATAAAGACTAAATAACTCATGCACATACCCAAATTGTGTCATTAAATGAGTTTACCATTATTCACTGCACACCCAAGCTTCCCTCAAATGACTGGTTGAAGAAAATCTCAATATACTCAAATTGAATAAAAATTAAAAATTAGTTAATATTCAATGTAGACAAAATACTACAGAAAAACAACATTGAAAGAGGATTCAATTCATGACAGATATGTCTTGAGGCAAAAGTTATTGCTAGGAAGAAAAGCAGATGAAAACTGCCACACAAGTTAATAATAAACATTCTAGTCAAGCATTTAATATAATAGGTTGGGGAGATAAAACTTAACTACTACCATAAAAATAACAAATTTTTAATAAAAGTAAAACACAACGAAACATTAAAGATAATTATCTGAGTTGGTAATTTCAGGAGAGAAGAAAGGCAAGAAAATAAAAACATTTTCAGAAATGAAAAAGTAGGAGAGGATATTGAAAGTAGGATTGATGGATGTGGACAACCTGAAACACAAGAAAGAGTTTGAAGGGATTAGAAGAAAAATAATAGCAAACAGAAAAGAAACAAAATAACAAAGCATAGCAAGTTAAAGACAGTTTACAGAATAATTACTGAAATGCAATTAGAGTCTTCAATTAGAGAAGGATATCCATTCTCTCAGCAAACAAATCATGACACTCTATAACGCTCACTAAAACATATCTCAAAAAACAGTCTGTCCAGCTTCTGTGGTCCAGGAAATATACAAGATACATAAGAGAAAGGAGGGTAATAAAGACTTTTATCAGCATGAGCTTTGAGAAAGTTTTGAGAGAGGAAAAGAAACTAATGAGTAGTTCAACAACTGAGGCTGTAATATCAACATACAAACAGCATATAGGTACAACATACAGCTCACAGCAACTATCATCAGGAATTGATAAATACTATAATTTAAACAATTAATATATTTAAAGTATGGAAGTACTTAGAAAATAACATATCTAATGAAATAAGGTTGCAGATAAAGGAGACAGGAACAGAGACAAATTCTATTAGCCTACTGTGATCTCAGCTGTTGGAAATATGGGGCAGGAGGATTGAGTTCAAGGCCAAACTGAGCTACATTTCAAGACCCTTTCTCAACAACAACGAAATTTAGCATTGCTCATGACACAGACTCAAACTCAAAACTACATTTAAAGAAAAACAGAAAGCACGTCTTCCATTCATGAATGCAGGAACTGCATATTGTCGCAGACAAATAAAACACTGGAAAAATGTTTGTTATAAAATCATAGCAATAAATAATCTGCACTCATTGGGTTAGACAAGCTCAATAGTAAGTGAACACAAGAACATTTACATATACATCCATTTACAGAACCCAGTGTGTGGTGGAGGCGGTCCTGAAGTCAATCATGGAAAGAAGGGCATATCAGCAAAGATGTCTATGATTATTAAGAGGGAAGAAAGGACAACAAAGAATGAAACTGGCTATGTCACTTATTTTTTGCCCAAAATTCAACTCTAAGGAACCTTAGAGTTTTAAACAGCCTAAATAAGAAAACTAGATATTAATTCTGTGACTTGAAGAAAAATTTATAATGTTTTACAAACAACATTAAAAAAGAAATGGGACTATGAACTACTTATTGATAAATTAAGTTTCTACTTACAAAAAATACCACCAAATGTCTGTAAAGATAAAAAGATAAAGACCTGGAGAATTTTTAAACTGAAAGAATACAATTTGAAATACTGATGAAGATACCCACAGAAACAGCTGACCTGAGCAAGTGGGAGCTCACTGATTCTGGACTGACAGTTGGGGAACCTGCACGAGACTGACTTAGTCCCTCTGAAAGTGGGTGACAGTTGTGTGACTTGAGCAGTTTGTGGGACCACTAGCAGTGGAACCAGTATTTATCCCTAGTGCATGAATGGCTCTTTGTAGCCCATTTTCTGTGGAGAGATACATTGCTCAGCCAAAATCAGCAGTACCGGTGGAGTGCCTTTGTCTTGCCTCAAGTGATGTGACAGACCTTGTTGACTCCCTCTCTAAGGAGTGTATGGGGATAAGGTGGAGAGAAAGTGAGGGAGTAAGAGGACTGGAAGGGGAGGGAACTGAGATTGGTATGTAAATTAAGATTGTTTTAAAAATAAAAAAGAAAGGAAGGAAGGAAAGAAGGAAGAAAAAAGAAAGAAAGGAAAGAAGACAGAAAGAAAAAGAATATTTTATAGATAATTGCTGTAACTCAGAGACAGGACAAAGCCAAAAGAAAAGTAGATAAAATTGAATAGGATTTTTTTTTAACTAATAAGATAACCAAGTAGTACAGGAAATGTTCAGGTGGAAACTCCACCCTAAGCCCCCTTCCCTGGAGTTGCCTCAGTCCAGACTCCACCTACGAGAAAGCCCACCATCAACGGCTCCACCCCAAAGACATTAAAAGCCCTACCTTGTGGGTTCCCCTTGTGGTCTCCTCAACTTCCTCTAGGGCCACCTAGGAATGCTTTGCTCAGAATAAACCTGGATTTATTAATTCTGTTTGGTTGGTTTATTACATCAGCAGTGGCAGATTCACAATAACCAGGAATTTAACTTAACATTTGGTGCCAAACCCAAGTAGAGCTGAATTTTCCCACTACCAGGTGACCATGGAAAACCACTCTCCCTTCCCAGCCCTCTGACAGACTTGCTTTTTGACTTACCCAGTTTCAAGCCATGGTCTCTAAAGGGGTCCAGGACCCCTTCTGCCTTCCAGCCCACCTGGCAAGATGTTGCAGTGCCAGATGGCTGTTCTGGAGTAGAGACAGTCTCTACCTTTTGGGAGGCTTCTATGGGAGTCCTGCACAGAGGTACCCCAAACCTCCTATTGTTTTGACTCTAGTCTATTTAGGAGGATACTCTTAGTCTCCAGTTAATGGTTTGTAAATGGACACTTCGGAGTTCAAGTTCACTCCTCCAACACTCTACAGAATTTATCCAATCTGGGGCTGAGTTACCCTGGCCAGGTTCCTGAGCACTGCATCCCTGCCTCCTCTCTTCTCCCTGTCCCTAGCCTCTCTCTGCTCCTGGCTTTTGCCTGTGGACAATCTCCTTGCTTCCCTGCCTGTCTGTATTTCATGCTTCTGTCCAATTGCTCTTCCAGTTCCTGACTTGTTCCCTTTTTGGATGCTATTCTAACTTTGCCAATGCTTCATGCCTAGCACAGGGCTGCTTCCACCCTCCCTCAACAGCTGGGAGACCAACACCTTAAACTGCAACCTGCTTTATCCTCCACAAGGCTCCTGTCCCTCTTCCACTCCTTGCTTGTCCCTGCCTGCTTGTTTTCCCTTCACAGAGCCTTCTCTGCACTCAGGGCACCAGGCTGCTGCCCCAACCTGCTAGGAGCTGTCTTAATGCTAGAAAACACCTTTCGTTCTTATGGTTTCTTTCTTATTTAGGATTTTTAAGTTGGTCATCTGATATGGTTTCCTGGGAAAAGTTTTGTTCATCTTTTGTGCTGAAGTTTTGTTTCTGTTAAAAGTCTTATCTGTTCCACATATATGGATGAAAATGTTAAGTAAAGTGGCCAGAGTGTTTGCTCTACGCCTCTGTCTGAGATTGTGTTCATGTGTATGCTTGTTTTAAAATCTGTAAAACTTGTAACTCCAGATTACAACTGCTCTAGAAAAGTACAAACACACAGTCAGGAACCTGGCGGGTTGCACAGCCGGATGAGGGAGGCGATGAACCCTGGGAGGTGCTGCTATAAAGAAGCCCATGAGAACATGGAGGTGGCGCAGAGCTACCGGCGGGAGCTGGGCCAGCGGCTTCAGGGGCTGCGGGAAGCCCAGAGATAAAGAGAGTGCTTCACAGAAAAGAGATGTCCTGAAACATCATTTTAGTGATTTAAAAGGAAGCCTTGGAAAGCTGTTCGATGAGCGATTGGTGACCCTTTTGCAAGAGGTGGACACCATTGAACAGAAGACCATTAAACCATTAGATGACTGCCAGAAGCTCATAGAGCACGGAGTTGACACTGCGGATGACCTGGTGCGAGAAGGTGAGATCGCCATTCATGGAGGTATAGAAGAACATAATGATAAATTGTAAAATTTTACCAAAAAGGCCTCACACATTCAGTTGGACAGCTTACCAGAAGTACCTTTGCTAATTGATGTACCCTGTTTATCTGCTCAGTTGGATGATTCCATTCTTACTTAACATAGTGAAAGACCACATTTTAAATCATGGAACAGTAGCTTCCCGCCCACCAGTACAGATTGAAGAATTAATAGAGAAATCTGGAAGCATCATAGTGCTATGGTGTACAGTGGACGATGACTACAGCTCAAGATTACAGGCTCCAGTTCCGTAAATGCAAATCATTTTGGAGACGTGTATGTAGGTTCTGAAACTGAATTCATAGTGTTGCACATACACCCCAATGTCGATTATCAGTTCAGAGTCTGCGCCCGAGGAGGGGAGTCCTTGGAGTGTTCCCCCAGACAGGTCACTCCACACTGGTGCCTCGTGAGTGGACGACTGGCTTTGAGGGGTACAGTCTGAACATTCAGAGGAACATAGCATTCCGAAATGATGCCGAGTCCTCGGGCGTCCTCTACTCCAGCGCTCCTACCTACTTCTGCAGGCGGACCTTAACATTCAGAGTTGAAATAGTGGGGCAGCCAGACAGAAGAGACAGTACAGGAGTGTGCACAGAAAAGCAGAATGGCTATGACTCTCTGCAGCCAGATCAAGCTGTGTGGCATAAGCACAAATGGTGCAGTTTTTGTCAGTGTAAAAGAAATGACTAATCAGCTGCCTGCTGTTACCTCTGGATCCACTGTGACATTTGACATCGGAGCTGTGACTCTAGGAAATGCCAACAACAGTGAAGGAGGCAGTGTCAAGCTTCAAGTAACCATCAGCTCCAGCAACAAGGAGGTGGTGTTTGACTGGCTACTTGATCAGTCCTGCGGCTCTCTTTACTTCAGATGTCCATTTTTCTATCCTGGATGGAAAGTGCTGGTGTTTTAGCATTTTGAGGGCTTGGCTTTGGTTTGAGGGTTTGCTGTTTCTGTCCTCAGCCTAGTTGGATCTGACTTTAAAAAGGTAAACTTATCCCACTCCCTGATCGCAAGAACAATGGCAGTGGGTTTTTGATCCTACTGCACATATTGGCTTTGGGGGAGCCTAGGCAGTTTGGATGCTCAACTTACTAAACCTGGATGGAGGTGGGCGGTCCTTGGACTTCCCACAGGTCAGGGAACCCTGATTGCTCTTCGAGCTGATGAGGGAGAGGGACTTGATCGGGGGAGGGGGAGGGAAGTGGGAGGCGGTGGCGGGGAGGAGGCAGAAATCCTTAATGAATAAATAAATTAAAAAAAATTTAAAAAAAAGGTAAACTTATCTCTTGGGCCACCAGAAATGGAAAGTGTTCTGGATTTGCATTTAATATTTCAGTAAGAGACCTGGTGTGGGGACATACACCTTTAATCCCAGCACTTGGGAGGCAGAAGCAGGTGAATCTCACCTGGTCTACAGAACAAGTTCCAGGACAGCCAGGACTGTTACACAGAGAAACTATACTTTGAACTCCCCCCCCTCCCACCAAAAGTAGTATTTCAATAAGAAGTGAGCTGAATGGCATGGACAAAATCATTGTTCAGTTTTATTTTTAGTATAAATATCAAACTAGCTTTAAAGTCTGCATTCTTTTCCACTGTTCTTAAAGTCGGTCAATAGAACAGACAAATGTCACACCATTAAATCTTCATCAAGATCAGAGGCTGAGAAAACAGCAGGAAAGACAGCTAGAGCCCGGGACTCTATAATCCTCGTCCAGCTATGTCGTTGCCCCTCCCACCCCCTTAGGGCACTAACTGTTCCTCTGTTCAGTATCTCTGGGTCTGCGAACTTAGTGGATTCTGCATTTTTACAGCATCTGAGCAAGTGTCTGCCATAGCCAGTGTTAGCGTCCTCTGTCTTTCCTGGCAGTATGAGACAAGACACAGGACTGATATTCCTCACAGTGAAGCCACTTACGGAAGTACACAGCAGTGTTAGTCGGGTCACATGTGCACAGCATGCACCCATGTGTACCCTGCCACAGCCATGCACGTGGGACCATGCAGAGTGTCACAGTCCAGTGTAATATCGGGTTGAAAAATGGTCTTTTAACGGACCAAAGAAATAGCAGGTAAATATTGACCTATTTTTTTTAAAACTTAAATTTGTGTAAAATATTTATTTGACTGACTTAATATGTAAAAAATTGTGGTCTTGTTATACCAGCATACAGATAAGTTTTAATGTGAATTTTTTTCTTTTTTTTTTTATCAGTAGTAAAAAAGTGGAAAAGCAAGTGTGATATTTTTGTAAGATAATGTATTTGGGGCTTTATGTTCCCTTTCGACAATCATGGCCTTTCCTCCTTCCCTTGTTTTGTGTGTGTGCCTTTTCTCATGTTAACCATGGCCTTTCCTCCTTCCCTGTTTTGTGTAAGTTAGTGCCTTTACGCATGTTAATAAGTTCTCAAGTGTAGGTGCCTTTATCCAGCCTTTTCGAAACAAAATAAAAAATCAGAAATTAAAAAGAAAAGTACAAACACATGAATACCTGCCATTTTAGTTGAGGTCAAAACAAAAATCTCAGTGCTTTCTTTACTAAGGACACTCATGTGCTCTGGCCCCACCAAGACATTCCTCTCCAATATACTTTGACCTAGAATACATTTCTATATGATAATTCTTGTTCTGCCCGTAAGAAAATGAGTTTTATAATAATGCTGATTTACTGAGATATTAAAGCTACACCTCATGTATATGAATTAATCTTGTTGGCACCCAGATTTTGTAAACTAAGAGGAAAAACCCCTTGACATTGATTTAAAACATTAAATTGCTTACAGTGTTAAAACTTGGCTTTGCCTTGTACAGATTAGATTTACGCTATAGGTCTCAGGACTACAGCTGAAGACTAGAGACTAAAATACTCCTTCTAGTCTTCTTGCCCTCTAAGATGTAACTGATTGGATAAACTGTTTGTCCAAATTTATGTTTTATGTCTAATTTAGATACATATGGCAGGTAATGGTACTTTGATTCTCAAGCACCTTACAGATCTGAGACCATGGCAGCTAATAAAACACTTCCTTTAATAGAGAGACATGCCAGCTCCTGCAGCATCCTGTATCTCCAGGAAGACAGATGGCCACAGAAGAACTCCTGGAGGCTTGCTTTAGATGTGGCAAATCCAGCCACACAGAAAAAAAAAAAAGGAGAGAGAATTGCCTTTCTCTTCATTAGCTGCCTGGACCCTGCCTGGACTGGACAACAGGACTTTGGGGGGGGGGGTGTTGTCAATCATCTCTTCTTGCCAAGATAGGTAGAGGGAACCCTATCCCCACAGGAAAATCTGTCAGGACCCCTAGACTCAACAGCATTGTTTCTGAGACTGGTGTTCACCAAAGACCATGAGGAGACTTGGGAGTGCTGCAGTAAACATGGGCATTGATTCGGTCTAATTTGGTCTGTTTGGTATTATTTGCATCAACAGAGAGACTCGTCTTGAGATTATTCCTAACAATAGTGTTCTGCCGTGATATCAAGATGTAAATCTGTTCCAGCTAACTTACAGATACCTGTAGATTCCTAGGAGAAGTTCTGCTGCTGTATCAAGAAATCTGGTCTGTGTTGGACCCTAGAGTCCAGTCACCAAGGAGGAGTCGCCCCAAGAGACCATCTCTCACACCACAGCTGATGTAAAAGCATGAGGATTTTATTAATTTTGTCCTGACAGGATCTTTCAGCATCAGAGGCCAGAAAGACCCCAAAAACCTGGTACAGGCTACTTTTAAAGGAAAAAAACCACAAAAGGAAGGGGTGTTTGGGGGATGTTCTTTAACTATTATGATTGGCTTATTCAAAGGGCTATTACCAATAACTGACTGGAGAGCAGTTTACAGATCAGATGAGGTAAGGGAAAACATTTGAGGGTCACTTTGCCCCTTTCCCAGGGCCTAAGTCAAAACATCAGTAACCAAGTCGATACCTAAGGGTTATCTTGCCCCTATTCAGGGAGATGGAAAGTTCCAACATCTCAGTACATGCATGTGTAGCTGTTAGGTCCTTGGTTCCCGGTGGGGAGGGGAGCACTACTGCTGAGACTCAGAGGGCTCAAAATTGTCCCCATAATTGCCTTAAAGTTTTAAAGTCTGGTAAAAGCTGTCTCCAGGGACGATTTGGAACCCATACATTTTGAGCATATTTTCCAGGTCACTCCTGCTGCCTGGGCCAAGGCCAACCTGCAGAGGGTTCTCCAGATAATGCCAACACCCACACTAGTTCCTGAGACTTTACCATAGGGACCACCTCTCTTAGCTCAATGGTACCTACCCAACAACTGAAATCTGATTTTAAAGGACATAACTGCGCTCATGTCTCACTCATTCACCCTCGTCTCTTCTATACAACCAGAGGACTTCTTTGTTCCATTCTGGTAGTTAATCACCCTTCCCATGGCTAGCCCCATTTATAGGGCTGATAATAACAATATTTTTTATCCTAATAACATTCCTTCTCAAATCTCTCAAAAAAAACAGATGCCTAAAGTCTTCAGCGTGACAGTTAACTGAATGTTTCTACACCCATACTTCCTGCTAAATGTGAGCCCATCAACTCCTGAATTTCCCATCCCACAGCTTCCCATGCCCACAGGAAGTAGCCAGACAAGAACAGGTGTCCATATACCCAAAGAGTCTGGAATGTTTGGGTAGAAGCTTCACCCCAAGCCTCTTCCCCTAGAGTTGCCTCAGTCCGGACTCCACTCCCAAGGAAGACTGCCATCAGTTGCTCTACCCCTGAGGGCATTAAAAGCCCCCACCTCATGGGTTCCCCTTGTGGTCCCTCAACTTACCCTGAGGCCAACCAGGAATACCTTGCTCAGAATAAACATGGATTTATTAATTCAATTTGATTGGCTTATTACATCAGCAGTGATGGATTCCCAATATACAGGCATTTAACTTAACAGAAAAGAAAGCAAATATTCCACTTCATTACCAGAGAATGAAAATTAAGCCAAATTTAAAGAAACATCTGTATCCCAATTTATAGGCCTGAGGTATGAGTTGAACAATTGCAGGAACCAGTCATAACAGAAAAGTACTGTCTGCAAGTGAAGCAAACATGAGTTCCACCTAGCTGGATGGTTTAGCATTACTAGAGGACTGAAGACTTCAACTCCTGAGCCACAAAATCTCTTCAGTGAAAGGAGCCTTTCCACACACCCAACACAAGGCAAGAGATGAGCATGGTAGTCATAAAGGAGCAGGATGAACAACCCATGCTGCTTCTAAAACAATACACTGCACTAATGTTAACATACAGGACAGCAGTGTTTAAAGACATGGGTATGGCCTGAAAGCAACAGTGGCACAGAAGAGGCATACACCATAAGACAAAATGATACATCTCCACAACTGCTGATGATAAAGGTTGAAGAAAAAGAGCCTAAGCACATCTCCACAACTGCTGATGATAAAGGTTGAAGAAAAAGAGCCTAAGCTATCAGCACAGTGCTAATGTGAGTGGTCATCTATGAAGGATGGAGTGGAAAGTTTTAATAGAGAAGAGGGAAGGAGTGGGAAGAATGTCAAGCAGCACGTAAATATTGTATAGTATGACCTGAGCAGTATTAACACAGGCTTTCTATCATCATTCATCACACAATCCTGGGCCAGCTGGCTATATAATTTGCAAAGTCTACAAAATGAAAATAGAGAATTATTTAAGAAAAACATGGATAAGATGTTTTGATTCAGGGGTGTCTATCTGTCATGTTTTTCACAACTACTCAGTAGAATTCAAAAGCATGCAGTCGAGAACCTGCCTCTGTAAAAGGGGGCAGTGGTGGCGGTGGCAGAAGGTATGACAATTGGGAGTTAGGTGGCAAGCCTACAGAGCATGCCCCATCATCACAGACAACTCAAGTGTAATCAGAAGCTGTTCATTCATTCCTGGCTGCCCAGACTCAAAATAATCACACAGAACCTATGTTATTTGCAATACTGTTTAGCTAATAACTGAAGTGTATGGCTACCTAGCCCTTATATCCTAAACCAACCCATCTCCATTAAGCTGTGCGTCACCATATGGTTGTGGCCTACTGGCAAAGTTTCAGTGGGCTCCAGCAAAGGCATTTGTCTCCAGTGGTGACTACATGACTTCATATTGACTCCACCTACTCACTAACTATATGTATATATACATATATATCTTTCAGCCTGGCTTTACTCTGTTAGGCCATTGGCCAATAGCAGCTTCTTTATTAACCAATGGCAATAAAACATATTCACAGCATACATACATCACCTCCCTTTTTCTGTTTAAATAAAAAGGAAGGTTTTAACTTTAACATAGCAAGATTACATTTAATAAAACAGGTACCAAGTAAGAATTAACGTTACAACATTTGTATATACTTTATCTTTTATCATTAACTAAGGAAAACTACAACTCTCTATTCTTCAACTCTATCAAAGACTCCAGAAGGATATAGTATTACCTAAGTAAAGAGGAAGTACAACGTAAGCAACTTCCAAAACTCGAGAATTGACAGAGACATCTTGCTGCCTAGACATCCAAGGTTCTTCTGTAACGTTGGGGCACCCATCTTCAACCTACAGGCCATCCAGAAGACATTTTTATGAAGCAGGATATTTGAAGATCTGTTCTGCCTTGTAATGGCAAAGTCTATTAGTTGCTTTCTGCTGTGTCCTGCATAATGTCTGGCAGACTCTTTCATGAAACAGGAACCCCAAAGGACAGTCTCACCTTTAGGCAAGTTCAGCAGTTTTTTTTCTACAGGTTCTACATGCTCAGTCAAACAGTTCAGGTAAGAGCAATTCCTTGCCCAATGGCTAACAAACTCCATGAGGAGCCTCTTCAATGTCCATCATCCTCTTGAAGTAGATAGGAGCAGATGCGCTTCAATGTTATGAAAAGTCCTAAGTTCTTAAAACATCTTAAATGTCATATTCTGAAGGTCTCTGAAATATTTGAAGAAACACTATCTAACTGAAATATATCTCTATATATCTAGAAAACCCAACTAACATGATGACAAGCTTGACTATTATAGATGATTATCTATTAACCTATATTTCTTAATTATACATTACATTTTTAAATGAGCTGCATAAACACGATACCTCAATCAATAGCAGAAATATATATAACAAAATTGATCTTAAATTTGTATCAATAAACTGAGATTCATACCAATGCAAAGTATCCATCTTTAAATACCCCCTATAAATGTAAACAAACATTTATAAACAATATTTGGGAATTTGGGTATAGTTCTCTCCAAGTTCCTTCCTGCTTTTTGTTGGGCAAATAATTTTTGGAGGTTTCTATAGCAACCTTTCAGGAGATCTTGGATCATCAAACCACATTAGTCTAGAAAATATGTACGTTGGTTTAGCTTAGCAGCCTATAACATGAAATCTCTCTCTGTACTTAGCTCCTTCACAGTCAAACAATTAAAAAAAACACAATAATATACATAATCCAGATGCTCTGTGTATTTTCTATCTTTATGTGGCTTATTTTTATTACTCTATTACTTTTTCTACAAGTTTAATATTTATTTTATTATCTTTCCTCCTTTAATCTATGACTGTCTGCACTCTTCTTTATTATAACTGTCTATATTCTCCTTTCCCCTCAAGCTTACATACATTTATCCAACACTGTGACCTATTTAGTGGTCTTTTCCATCTGAATTTGTCCTTATTGCATATCTGTAATTATCTTTTGACTAGGAGTGCTTTTTTTAAAAATGCTAAGCAGGTGTGGCTAAGACCAAGGCTGATTTAATTTTTAGCTCCACCCTGTCCAACATGGTGGAGGTCTGTTCACTGCCTCTGTGAGCTCTGAACACTGCCCCAGTTCCTGGTATACAATGGGTCTATATTGTGCTATTAAGCAGTTTGGTTTTTTTATTTATTAAAGATTTCTGCCTCCTCCCCGCCACCACCTCCCATTTCCCTCCCCCTTTCCCAATCAAGTCCTCCTCCCTCATCAGCCCAAAGAGCAATCAGGGTTCCCTGCCCTGTGGGAAGTCCAAGGACCACCCACCTCCATCCAGGTCTAGTAAGGTGAGCATCCAAACTCCTAGGCTCCCACAAAGCCAGTACATGCAGTAGGATCAAAAACCCATTGCCATTGTTCTTGAGTTCTCAGTAGTCCTCATTGTCCGCTATGTTCAGCGAGTCTGGTTTTATCCCATGCTATATTAAGCAGTTTGTAACATGCTGCTCACAAAACCCATTTAAATGCTCTCTAGCTGGACCTCTGAAAAGAATCAGAGTTCTTTGTGCAACTAGCATGAACCAGAAAGCCTTCTTAAAGGAACCGTGTAGTTTTTTCTGCTACCACTGAGTCAGGAAGACTTCTCTTAAAAGAATCATGCTTCTGCTTGCTTCTAGCAAACAGAACCCACCCAAGAAAATGCTGCTATTAAAAAGCCATGCTTTATTCCGTGTGTGTGTGTGTGTGTGTGTGTGTGTGTCTGTCTGTCTGTCAAAATCCTTTTTAAGCTTTCTCAGGTTTTAAGTGGATATAGTTGACCACATCAGAAAAGGGGCAATGATATGGAAGGCGATGTATGCTTTGAATATGTTTTATTGCCATTGGTTAATAAAAAAACGTGCTTTTGGGCAATGGCTTAACAGAGTAAAGCAAGTCTGAAAGAAATATAGAGAGAGAGTAGGCAGAGTCAAGATGAAGCCATGTAGCCACCACCAGAGACAGATGTCTCTGCTGAAGCCCGATGAAGCTTTGCAACAATCCATGGTGATGCATGGTTTAATGGAGATGGGTTAGTTTAGTATATAAGAGCTAGCTAGCAATAAGCTTAAGCTGCTAGCCAAGCAGTGTTTTAATTAATAGTTTTGTGTAATGATTTTGGGTCTAAAAGGCCAGGAAACAAACAAGCACCCTCCCCCAACATCAAGCACCAGCACCAATCTGATAACAAATTTTATAAAGTTATTAAGAATTTCAAAGTCACAAGGCATTGAATCCTTTGCAACATCAAGGTCATGAAACCAGTCTCTGTTTTACGTATGTGTGCATGTGTGTGTGTCCTTCACATTTCACATTTTTTTCATGTTTGTTAGTTATACTGAGTATGTGTGAATGTGACTGTAGAACAAGGAAGAACATACTATATACCTTTGTGTTTGACAGTTCTATGGGCAATGGCCTGAACAGAGGGTGCTAAGGAGACCTGCAGTAATGGGGATATTAAGTTTTCAGTTTGGATTTATGACTGCCACTTACTCACTAAAATGTTTAGTATTTAAATGTGAACCTCCATGTTTAGAGGGTGTTCTGTCTATTAAGTATTTATGTTTAAGATTATGGCTAATTAATTCTGTAGCATGCTAAGCAATTTAATTGTTTTTGGCTATAATCTTGATGCCAAGAAGGCCCTACTCTTGACTCTAGCTTCTTTCTACTAAGTAATGTTTTGGTAGGGCAATATATAAAAGCTAATAAAAATAAATATAAATACACTGTCACCTAATATGTCAATTCAGACTGAAGATGGGATAAACATGAAGTAACTAGACCCTTTACCTGTCATCATGTGAGCAGATAGTTTCATTCCAATGTTCTTTGACCTTTCATTCTCTTCCTTTACTTCCTTCTTTTAAAATATTTGGTGTACATTTGCTATATGACAAGTGTCGTAAATACAAGGTCAAGGTCCTTGGATTCACATTGTCAAAAGGTGTGCTCAAAAACTACAAGCCATGTATTTTTATGAACATATAAGTATATCCAAAATTAAAATGTGTGGTATGCTTCCCTATCCATCAGATTTCAAAAACTTAATGAGAAAAGGGTAGATAAATGTATTTCTAATGACTTTTCATATTGATTATATATAGATGTGGCAAAATTAGTCATATTAAATAAAATGTTTAAATTTTATTACACCTCCTCTTCACATTTTTATGTACTAGAGAATAGTACACTATAATCTTTCTGAATTTTACTTCTAATTGTACATCTTGGGTCTAAGGCTGCTCTCTCTTGGTGTTGCCATAAGATATATGAATAAGTTATCTACCTGTGATTTTTAAATGTAACTAAAACTGCATCAAATAATAAACATCTGAAACCCACTTTTAATACTATTAATATTTATTGACTATGTACTGTCTCCCTTGAAACTTTTGGAAATTAGACCATCTGTCATTGACTGGGTCCTGTTGGTTCTCCTTTCTGTGGCAGAATAAAGTGAGCAGAAAACAGTCGTGGTCAAGACACGGCTATTATCATAATCGTCTGAAAGCTGTCTCTCTCCCATCTCACACATCCCATCACAGCTCCCCTTCCAGCACGACCACTTCTGACTCTTCAGGATCTGACACATTAGGAATATTTTCTCCCATTGTCATGGAGAGGAAGAGGCAAAGTCTCTTCTCAGATAATCAACTCAGACTTTTATGAAGTGCCTATTAGGAGAGCCATGGGAAATCATGCCAGAAAAACATTTATCATATTAAATTATTACATGTTGAAAGAGCAACACAAAGTAATTTCTAAATCATACTTCAGAGCTGTTTAAAACACAATAACCATATTGAATGTTCTACAAAATGTTCAGTTCACAGCCCCTTCCTAATCTGAATCACAGTTTGCTCTACTATGTAGATGGACTTTTCTGTCCCACCAGATCCTGCAAGATTATGAACTAATACGTAATATACATATGCCTGGGTTTTTGTCTTTGTACTATTAAATATTATATTTCTCATTTCTTTGCATAATTTTTACAGTGAACTTTTCAGTCAGTCTTAGAAATATCAATATGGTTATTGAGTTTATTTTGAACCTTCCTTGATCCTGAAGAGATGACTCAGCAGCAGCTAAGACCAGGGTTCAATTTCCAGCCCCCACATGACAACTCACAACTATCTGCAACTCTAGTTCCAGATGATCTGATACCTTCACACCAATGCACATAAAATAAAGTCAAATAATTTTTTTTAAATAAAAGAACACCTTTCCAAGTAAGAGTTTGTACCATGATTCCATTTTCTTTGTCTCAGAAAGGTAAGAAACAGTTTTGAAATCACTGGTGAAAGGGTGATTGTTGGAATATCAAATTAGAAGTTCCTTACTGAACAGACTGAAGTAAGACAGCCAAAGGATAGACTGACGGACTTCGGCAAGATGAGTGTCATGACAACAGCAGAAACAGGGCCACAGTGTTCAAGGTGTGAAGGTGCTAATGTAGCTGGTTCCTCTTATAGGACAGGTGCTGAGACAGTTCTTGGCAAACCAGCTGTTTGCTCCTAGTGTGCCTTTGAGGTCATTCATTTGAAACAGTCACTAGTAACTGCAGCTCAATTTTGGTGAGCACCAGATTATGCCACAACCTCACAAGCATGCTCTAAACATTCTCAGTTTGGTGATATTATTAGCCTCCATGTTTCTCCCGTGAAGAAACAGTCACAAGTGATTCAGCAATTTTGATAAGGCTTCCTCTTAGACGCTAGAAGAATCAGAACTCCAATATCATCACTAGCAAGAGCTCTCCAATGCCGGTTTAAATGGTGAGAGTTCAAGGCGTGATACCCTCATCATCTACTTAAATTGTAATCTAATGGATAGAAATCAGGATTGATCTTCATTCCTATGATCTAGTTTTCTTTCTTTTTTTCTTTCAATGAAAATGATGATTTGTTAGTATTTTGGAAATGTTTAAGATTATATAAAATTACTGTGTACTCCAGAGGGAACATACTTATGTTCTTTGATTGCTTAAGTAACATTGTTTGTTTTTTTAAGGAACTTGAGTGAGTGCTTCCTGCAATTCCTGGAGACATGTTTCTGCAAACAGTTTTATAATAACATGTCAGACAGAGTTTTAGAAAATGGAATTAAAATAAACTTTAAAGGCATTCTAAAAATATTTAGTTTTTCAACAAAGACACAAAGCATTGAATGTATATAAATTAGTTTAAAACAAAAATCAACATATTTTCCACATTTAATACTTTACAAAATAAATTGCTGGTCCCAAATTGTTAGACATTTCTGTTTTAGTTGCTTTTTATTGTTTTAGAAATTTTTATTTTAATCAAAAGATAATGATTTAGCTAAAAACAAAACAATACTCAACAAAACTTCACACGATAAAACACTGGCTACATGTCTACTCATATTAGAGATACATTTTATTTTAAAGGAGGAAGGAACAGAAACCCTATAGCATTCAGAAATTACAGATTTATTACAATGTTTATGCTTCCAGAACATGCAGTCTTCTGATTCTGACTGCTGTGAGAAGAGAGCTGAGATCTCTGGGATGACACACACAGTCTGCTGGAGTCTGGACTTAAGGCAGAAAACTGTGACACATTTTATTTGGCTTAATGACTCCATTACTTTAGTCCACTAACGTTCATTACATTAAAAAAAAATATTGAACAATAGCATCAAGTATTTTATTCCCTCAATACAATTGTCTTGTGTCTTTCTAGCTCTTGTCTAGAGTGAAGGGACACACAGAATCACCTTGGAAGCTGCTTTGTTTGGGTGCTATCTCCTTTTCATATGTTTCCGTCATCCACCCATCAACATGCGTTAAGTCTGATTATTTGGCAGGGGCTGTGAATTGGACAGAGTCTTTTGCTGTCATGAAGCTGTGGTTACTTTAGTGAATGTTTCAGGTATTTTAAAATTTTTTTTTTTTTGTATTGGAGCAATTTTTAACAGATTTTGAAAGTAACGCATGGGTGGCTGCAATTCTGCAATCTTCATTCAATTTCACAATAAGTGGGATTCTCTCAGCTAGCATTTTAGAATGGTCTTCTATCTTTTGTGCAATGCTAAAAAGACAATGGCTGAGCCTTTGTCTAGATAGTCTTTGTATACATAGAAGAAAACAAACCAACCTGAATATTGAGACTCTGAGTAGCAAATTAAAAAGAAGAAAAACTACAGCATAGTTTTGTCAAATCAATACCCTTCTTAGGTCTTCAAAATAGCCTCTAATATATATCCTGAAAGACCTGCATAAATCCAGACCCCCCCAGCAGAAAAAAAAAATAGAGCCAAAAATCTAAGCAGGGAGGGAAGAGTCAATCTAGGATTAGCCAGTTCAGTGACTCTGTTTCAGGAACTAGCTGAAGATAAAGTTAGGTTATAATCTTGAGAATAATCTTCAAGTTGCCCCCTTGTGATCATCACTGGTAATTTTGGAATTTTCTATGACGCCCTCCCTACCCGCTTCGGATTACTGGGCTGTGGTTTCTTCCCTTAAAAACCCCTTCTCCTAGTTACTCGGGGTCAAACTCCTTCCCTGTGTGGGTTATGAGTCTCGGCCCCAGTGCACTGGTTCCTGTCTTGTTGAATAAACCTCATGTGATTGCAGCAAGGACTGTCTCTGGTGAGTTACTGGGTCGTGTTATCCCGAGACTTGAGTGAGAGTCTCCCCACACTGGGGGTCTTTCAATCCAATCTTTCTGATTGTACTTAAAGGACTTTAAAATGTCATATGTAGCTTCTTTTGAAGAAATTTTATATATTTTGAAAACAGTAACTCAGAAGAATTATTATTGGAAACCTCTTTTAAATTCAAAGAATTTATCTTCATAATTTCCCACAATATCCTACATTTACACACATTTTTAAAAGAACCAACTTTTCAAGTTTAAGTAAAGAAACAAAAATTAGTTCTCAGTAGTTGTTTACCCAAATCCTTTATCTCTCGACATAGTTTTTCAAATGGAATAATAAACAGGTGATTTTGCTCAATACTGACTGATTTACATCAGGAAAATCACTACTGCTCCCAGCATTAGCCTAGAGAAACTCACCAGGTTCTCTCAGAAGTCCCACAGAAGAGGTCAGATTCAGCAAAGGCAAGCCAAGATGGGAATGGAAGGGTTCCAACATTCTGTTTCAAAAACACAGAGTTACAACTTGAGTGATTCAGTATCCCTTGTTTTGTAATCGGGTCCCCAAGCCTAATATTACAGAGTTAAATGTTAGCCTCAGATGCTTGTGACAACAGTACTAAACCTGTGGCTTCCTCCATGTGCTGCAGTGTAACTAATATTGAAATAATAATACTAAAGTTTGCTGGTTCTAAGTGTGGATTAAAAGTAGGATATCTCCTTTCTGAGCAAGTCCTACATAACAAAAAATCAGGAAAATAGGCATAGTTCTATTTTTCATTGTTTCATAAGAGTTTTTAAATAATATAATTTTCCTAATATTACTTATAGAGATTTAAACACATCTGTTAGATCTAGAGTCAAGGGCCATATAGACAATTTAGAAAATGTAAATAAACAAAAGAAAAGAAAAATCTTCTCTAATACCATTTCTCCAATATTTGTTAATTATTACAAACCTGGAGTTACTCTTAGTCTAAGAACTATTCAGAGCTTCCCATGTGTCCTGCCTGTTTAATCCTCCCAACAAACCTCTGCCACTGCGTCTACTATTAATCTCCTCATTTTACACCTGAAGGAACTACAATGCATAGGGGTCATGTAGGTCAGATTATCCCAAGGAGAAATAGGTGGAGCTCTGATGTGAAGTCAGGCCATGAGGCTTCAATAATTATAGCACATTATTTTATTCTACCATCATTTGACGTGGTAAACTGTATAATACATTCCATATCTTTACAATGTTTATGTGTATATAAATGCAAACAAACTTTCTAAGTAGTTTTGCAGTTAATATTATACTATGGGCATCTTCATTAGCATATATAGATGTGTGTTGTTGTATTGGACTGTCATTTCACATTGTAGTGTATGGCTTGAATATACTAGTGGTTTGTCAGCTTCTAATGAATATTTGGGGTGCTCACATTTTTTTCGGTATTTTTAAAAACTCTCAAAAAAACCTTTGAGCATTCTCATTTGTGTACCTGCTCAATTACCTGCTTGGTATAAATGCCTAGAGATGATATTGTTATCTGGGGTCTGTATAAGTTTTACAGAGGTTTTAAGTGTTTAAAATGTTTTAATAAGAAAAAATAACATATATGGGGAAAAGGCTATTACCATCCTGTTCAGTGCTTGATATCAGATAGGGTATAGGCACTAAATAAAGAGTAAATAAGTTATAAGATGAGCCCATCTCATATTTCTATTATGCATATGACATATCCATGGATTTGGTCAAGGACTTGAGTAATTACCTTTGAAATTTTAGATTCACTTATATCCACTAAAGTTAAGGCAAAATGCATTCATTAGACAGTTTGCTTTACTTTCTAGCATGTGGACCAAGGCTAAATACTGTTTAATCTCCAAATTGGGACAAATATTTTTTCAACCATCTTTCACAAATGAATAATTATGACAAAAATTTACAACTGACTCTTTTTAGCAAAACATTTGAAAACCATTAAGCAAAGATTCTGAGCTATTTCAATATAGCTGTTGTTGGATGTCGGAATGCACGCCCACACTCCAGCAGTCTGGAGGTGAGATGAAGAAGAGAGCCGGAGGAAAGCCGGGCAGAACTTCCTTTGGGTTCCGCTATTGCACTGATCAGAAGGCCTGAACATAGATTCTCCAATACAACGTAAGACGCTCATTGATGCCAAAACTAGAGGACCAAGTCCACTCTCACTTGCCTGAATTACAGGCGTGTGTTGACAGAGATGCACTGAATTTGAAAGCATGACAGTTGCAGTTCTCTCAACTAACACCAAAAATCAGCACTAAAAATAAGTAGGTCAGTGAATTTTTTTATTATGATTGGAAAGTAACCTTTAGAATGTATCCACATCCACCATCGTTGTCCTAAATTCAGGATTCTTACACATGACAATGTTAATTTAAAATTTAAGGATAAAGACCTTCATGTTCTTAAGCTTAAATGTGAAAATATGAAAGCATTCCATTTTGTTTGTTCTTCACATGCCCAAAATAGAAAAATGTAGGCAAAGATAAACATCATAATTTATGAAATTCTTTCATATTCCTTATTTTTAGCAAATTTTTCTCTTCTTAAGTAAATATTTTTATAATATATTTAAACATGATGTTTGTCACCTTACCCATAAATGTTTCCCAAGGCACTTTGAGAGGAAATATAGGAGAGAAATAACTCTCCCATAAGCCTCTATGTGACCTGGGCAGAAACCCTCCCAGACTCTAGTCTGAAAGCCTGTTGGCAGTCCTCTACCTGGCTGCCTGGCTGGGCTTCTGTCTTCTTTTTGTTGTCTATAGCCTCTTCTCTGCATTATATTGAGAGCCAGATTTCATTAAAAACTCAACCTGATGCCTTTTTTTAATCGACTAAAGCACAGGGTTTTTTAAAGAACCTGAGTCACCATATCTCCAAACACTTGTTTGTCTTTCCCATCATATTCCAACATTAACAAAATGAAGGTAACTGCTTAAGGTAGGAACAAGCTGCCACAATAACTAACTATAAATAAGGACAAGGCAGCTGGAGTGGACTGAAGTTCATGCTTCAGGCACCCCAGGCTGTCACTGGGGTGCATGGACCAGCTCTTAACTTCCAACAAAGTTGTTCTTCCACATTAAACAGGACATGTTTTCATTAAATATTGGAGCTAGGTGTATTAGGAGACCTTTATCTCCCACCAGTTAAGAAGAAAAAAAATCCCTGAGAAACAGTTAACCCTACTGAGAAAAACAACATAATGAAAGACATTATTTCTGCTCAGATTTATCATTAACAAGTGGCCCACTTGTCCCTGAGTAGCCATTTGTGTTCTTTGGCTATAAGTAAAGTAAGAAGTATTTTTAAATAAATTCAGTTAACTCTTCTGGTTACTAAAAGCTCACTGGGTAGTCTACACTTTTTAACTGCTTTACTAACTATTCTTCCCACAACCATGACTTAGTTTAGTTAACCTGTGTTAAATTGGGCAAATATAGAAAAGGAAAAAATGTAATCAATCTTCCCCTCTCGTAAATAAAACCAATTTTTCCCCTGAAGCTGGGTACACTTTCCACTTGTTCAAATCTGAGACTTGTAATACATTTAATCAAAGAAAATGGTTACATCAGACAAGGGTCTTCTAGTGCAAAGCACAATTTGGATACAGATTTTGGAAGTCAAGATATTCTTTAAAGCAAAATAATATCTCCTCCAATTTCTATTATTTGAGCATTGTGTCAATTACTGGAATTTTCTTTACATACTGTGTTAATGAATTGCTGTAAAATAAGCCATGAAAAAGTTGTTTTAACAGAGGAGTATTCTACAATATTCTATAAGTTCTCAAAAAATATGTACTTAAGGGTTATTGGAGGTTTTATCTGAAGCCTTACGGTCCACCCTCATGCACACCCTTGTAAAGTTATCTTAAAGATAGTATGATCCTATAGAATAATCCAGAAGAGTAGCTGAGCTATCTCTAGACACTGGAGAGCAGAAGCAATGTTCTAAATCTTTGCATTCCAACCATGTTCTGTGGAATCATTCTCACCTTCTGTTAGAGAAAGACTAACCTTTAATTATTAGATTTTAAAGGGAAAATCATAACTTATTCTGCTCCATAATTGCTGCAAAGGAGTTATTAAAATTCCAAACTTATGTAATATTATCATAAAATATGGCATTTTTCTCAAGAAAGACACAAATTGGATTTGAGCTTATGCACTGTAAAACCCAGATGGTTTGCTTAGCTACTCAGACATCCTCCAGTTCAAAAGTTAATTGAACTGAAAAGTAAAATTTTGATAATTGATATGCTTTGGGATTAGAGCAGAAAGATAAATTCGCCTTATGCATGGAGTGTTAATGGGCTTGAGGAACCACTGCAATTGTTGAGAGAATATTGGCAAAGAAGAAGAAAATCTCTCAATTTCAATATCTCTCCTCCCTCTCGTCTCCCTTGTCTCCCTCCTCTCTCTCCTCTCTCTCTCCTCTCTCTCTCTCTCTCTCTCTCTCTC
>NW_004949151.1:552047-567470 GCF_000317375.1 Microtus ochrogaster | reverse complement strand
TCTCTCTCTCTCTCTCTCTCTCTCTCTCTCTCTCTCTCTCTGTTGTGTGTGCATGTATGTGTCTGTATTTCCCAGGTTAAATAATTCCACATTACCTGGATTTTCTGAGGCTCAGTTGCTTTTCTTTCTCCATTTTCTTACTCACAGATTCAATATCGGTCATTATTTTACCCAGTTTAACATTTTCTGAAATTAACAAAAACCAAAAAAAAAAAAAAACACTTTGATTGTACAGTACTACAATTTCCAAATTCTAAAAGTATTTTTCTAATTTAATTGCAAATTACAGACTTTTTAAATAGGAGACACCATATTCTTTTAAAAATTACTGACACAAAGCTTCTCATAAAATACATTTGAGTAGTTTTTGATGACCACCACGTTACTCTGGATTTTTTATAATTACCAAAATTTAGGGCCACAAAGTAAACCATAAATGAAAAACATGTATCAAAAAAGAACATCTCAGAAAAATGCCTGCAGTAACATAGAACATGCCTGTGAATATAAAGGATTTCTGTGCATATCACCATTATTACCTTTATTATCATAAAGATTAGTTTATATCAGAGGCTCTGCTGTGAAAATAAGTTAGCAACTCATTAGTTAATGAAAACAAAAGTCTTCTTATTGAATAGAGTTAGACCAAAGACAAGGACACTAAATCGGGTTTGTCCTGCACTTTTCATCTCCCAGTTCGGATATGCCAACAGATACAGAGGCATGTGGTGCACACAGTAGAAAGCCTGTTCTTTAGAAAAGTTACACCTAGCTGGAATCTTCATGTCCAAACAGAATGAAACACACTGGCCTGAACTATGTAGTTCAGTGTGACACAGAATAGTAAGAGTGAGGAGAAACTGAAAACAGTGTTGCCAAGAGTACTGAGTGATTAGAATTTACCTAGGATTTGCGTGGTGTGAGCCTAAGAATAGTGATTGTTTTTAGTGATTTTGGCAAAGTACTGTGTCTATTCCTGAAGAAAGGCAACAGTCTCCAGAATTATTGGGCATAGCCTGTGTAAGTTCTAAAGTGAAAGTCCTCTACAATATCTTTTCTTTTTTTAATTAATTAATTTATTTATTAAAGATTTCTGTCTCTTCCCCGCCACCGCCTCCCATTTCCCTCCCCCTCCCCCAACCAAGTCCCCCTCCCTCGTCAGCCCAAAGATCAATCAGGGCTCCCTGCCCTGTGGGGAGTCCAAGGACCACCCACCTCCATCCAGGTCTAGTAAGGTGAGCATCCAAACTGCCTAGGCTCCCACAAAGCCAGTACGTGCAGTAGGATCAAAAACCCATTGCCATTGTTCTTGAGTTCTTAGTAGTCCTCATTGTCTGCTATGCTCATAGATGTATGTATGTATTTTACATCCTGGCAGCAATTTCCCCTCCCTCTTCTCCTCCCAGTTCCTCCCGACACCTCCCCATTTTCCCATCCCCCCCCCAATTCACTCTTCCACAGTTTCTGTTTAGAAAAGGGCAGGTTTCCCACGAGTATCAACAAAACAAGACATATTAAGTTGCTGTAAGACTAAGCACCCCGCCATGTACTAAAGTTGGGGCGAAACAACACAGTAGGGTCCCAAAAGCCAGTAAAAGCGTCAGAGACAGCTAGAGGAGTCACGGGCACCACAAGAAAACACATAGAATCAACTAACCTGTACTCATAAGTGGCGCACAAGACTCAGACCTCAACCAGGGAGCCTGCATGAGACTGATCCAGGCAGAATCAACTAACCTGTGCTCATTAGGGGCGCACAAGACTCAACCCACAACCAGGGAGCCTGCATGGGACTCATCCAGGCAGAACACACTCTGTGTATATAGTCCAGTTGCATGGCAGTAGCTTTTAAGTCAATCCTGTAAGTAAGACTGCTTCCAAACTACAAAACACAAGCTGTTTACCCCTAAATTTCACTAAATATTACAGAAGAGCCCGATGGCAATTAAAGCATGCAGATCAGCAACCGTTTGTTATTAACTCTGCCTTAAGATGGCCAGTGGGCATCCCAGCCTCTTCAGACAGGTCACAGCACTCTGAGTTTGTAAACATCTCTTTACATAAAATCTTGCCTTTAAAACAATGTTACAATATTTTATTCTTGCAGTTTTATAGCATGAATTATGAATAATCTGATTGAAATAATTAGAAGAAAAGAAATGGGGAGGCTAGAAATTAAAATGGAGGAGTAGTGAGGACCATTTGGAGATTTAAAACAAAAGCAGGAATAAGGCACATAGGACATGAGAATGGCCAATAAGATTGTCCTGCTCCCTTCAGAGCTTAGCTGGAATCATTCAGTCACCTGAAATCAGATCCCTACACAGTCAGTGTCCTTCATTCTGATTTCCTTTCACCTGTCTTTCAGGACCGCATTTCGTCATGAGCACTCTTAGCCATTGGTTATATTTCCCCACACACTCTTTCTCTTCCTGATGACTTTCTAACCCTCCACTTCAGTGACTTCGTCCAAGTACTGTGGCTATATTTATTGCCTAGGTGTGCTTGGCTCATAGGTTTATTTATCTTGCATACACAATTCTTAGATTCCTATTTTGAGTAAATACCTATCTTCATTTCAATCAGCATGGCCCTCTCACAACTAACAATAGTACTGAACACCAAGAAAGCATCTCAAATCTCTTCCCTTTCAATCTCCTCCCTGATGCAGTCATTCATTAGATACTGCCCACCCTTTCCACTACATATTGCCATTGCAGATCCTTACCATGCACTGTCTGGAACTGTAAGAGCTTCCTCAATTGGATTCCCACCTACAACCATGACACCTTCTAACCTACCCTGCATACCTTCTATAACATTCCTTTCTAAGTTCTGGAATTCTAAATTATCTCCGTGTTGTTTCCTAATATAATTTCACAGTAATTAGAGAACAGATTTTCCATAATTCTAGATCACTGAAATGCACTGAAAACGTCTTTTTAAGTAAGATTTAAGTATCTACTGGTAACTCTTGCCTAAATCATTCACTAGTAACATTGTGCTATAATTCTATTATGCAATAATTTATAAACTGGCTTCCTCAGTAAGGAGAAAGCCATCCTTCTTCTTTCCTCTCATTTTGGGTATTGCTCTGGGTATATTAATTTCGTTTTGCTATTTGCATCACTGTTTTTTTCTATATTCACAATGCCAAAATTGACAGGTGAGAGCAAAGCCAGCTCCCGTTTCAGAATGCAGATCATGTGTGGTCTCTCACTGCTTCCTGCTTGTTGTCCCAGCACCATTTCCTCTTCATTTTGTTTTCCCTGCTCCAGACATGGAATCAGCTCTGCATGAAGCTGTGGCCATTGCCTCCTCTAACATATTTTCATCCCATTCTCCAGTTACTTTCCTAGCTAGAAAAAGCTGCTTCTTGTCTCTACTAAAACAACTAAATAGGGTCTCCAGGAGTCTGTCTTTCACATTTCTTCTCTACCTCTGTGCTCCATTTTATATATTTCCTAAGATATGCTTTCTACTTTACTAATTCTATTCTCAATAATATTCTTCTTAAACTCCAACAGGTTTCTGTGGTTCTTCATCAGGTCTTCTGAGCTACATCAATAGTCTCTAGCTCATATCACAGGTTCATGCTTTCTTTTTTGAGAAAATGTTTCTCTGTGTAGCCCTTGGTGTCCTGAAACTCACTCTGTAGACGAGGCAAACTTCAACTCAGAGAGTTGCCTCTGCCTCCCAAGTGGTGGGATTAAAGGTCTGTGCTACCACTGCCTGGGAATATTTTGTTTATTTTTATTTTTTGTATACATTGATCTCAGTTATTTCTATCCTTTACCTGATAGTTTATATACATATGGTCTTTGTGAATCTACTTCTAATCAGGAGAGCTAACTCAATCTCACTCTTTATGGCTTACTTCCTTATGAATTATTGTTTCTCACATTGTAAACTTATATTCTATACAAATAGACTATTTACAACAAATATTCCCTAAGAATGAGAATTATTTGCATATTTTGTAGAAATTGAAATATATGTTCTGGATGCAAGATGCAATTAAGATGTACCCCTGTAAATGTATCTGTGTTTTCTTCCTGCAGAAAGCTAATAGCATTTTCAACCATGATAACTTTAATTTCTCACATTAAAGATTTTTAAGACATTGTTAATATGAATTCTAGTTCAATCCTAAGTAAAGTTATTTATGGCTATGAATTCTAGAATTTTCTGTCTCTCTAAGAGTTAAGACTAAAGCAATAGCTTCTTTTTTGTACCTTCTACAACCAAGTTTGTGCATATGTGTGTGTGCGTGTTGCTGTTGTTGTTGTTGCTGCTGCTGTTTGATTTCTTTTTTGTTTTATTTATGATTTGGTCATTTACCAATGTTATCACCTTACAGAAGTAAGAGATCAGCTTTGGGGAGTCTCTCCATTATCCAACCAGTCTACATGGGCAAAGGTATTTTCTCTGTACATTTTTCTCTCAAAGCACAATGAAAGTGGGAGCTAAAGGCCAGCAGACACATGGAGGACTTTACCAAACTGCATATGCTGACCCTGCCCTAATGATTTTCTGTGTCTGCTCTGTTTTCTCTATTTGGATTTTCAGGGGCTCTGTAAAAATGTGCTAATAAAGAAGCATGTGGAGCATTTTCTCCTGTTGTTAGTCATTCACATTTCAAGATGCCACTACCAAGCATGCAACCTGATCTCCAGCCTAGCTTGCAGCGTTCATTAGCTGCTCTTTGATGCTATTGACTGGGAATTCTTTACCTTGAACTGTCTGCACATCTCATTTTAAAATTTAGCTCATTTGTTAAACATTTACTATAAGAATCAATAAATAAAATATTCAAAACTGTATTCAGTTACGTTGTCTTCCTATTATTTATGTCTGTCAATGACATAGATTAACTGTCTTCATTTTCCCCAATATTCCAGCTACTGCGTACATTCATACTTCACCCTCCTTCTAAGGGAAAAAGACTCATTTCTTCCCAGGCCTTTGTAAAAAACATTTATTCCCCTTCATCCTCCCAAAAAGTAGCTCCCATTTATACTGTAAAAACAGCTTAAAGATGTAACTCAATCAATGTGTTACTGGGACTTAGTTTTCCCAACTCAGTTTGAGAGATTTGGGACTAGGAAGATATGAGTGAGATTGTCCTCTCTGTCTGAAGTGTCACCTCTCAAGACATCATCACCGAGGAGACATCACATGCTGAGGGAAGTCTCTTCTCTTCAGAGAATCTTTTTATAAAAATTTTTTATATTATTTAAATCAGATATTTTGTGTGAAAAATGAGACCTTATATACAGACTATGAAATAGTCTTTCATGTTCCTCTCTTTTCAAGACCCTCTACTTAAATTGTATTCCATTTTATATGAAATAATTATAACAAAATTTAGAACTTAAAAATGTTACAAATTTTATAGACAGATTCATTAGTCAAGAATGACAGATTGCGATTTGCTGACATTTTACATTCTAGTGTGTGGGCTGGGTGGATGTCACATGATTTTCTACTGCTGGAATTTCCAGCACATGTGTGTTATACAGAATGCCAATTCCCCACTAGATTGTGAACTCTTTGGTGGTTTCTGAGGACAGGGACTGTATTCATACATCTCTGGTTATTCTGTCAGTATTCAACAGTTGCTGAGTGACTGCAATATGGCAGGTAGTCTGGCAGGTACAGACAGAAAATAACCTTAGGTTTATAACTCCTTTGCTCTGGCCAATGATGTTAGTCACAAGTAATTACACAATTCCAACTGAAGTTATAGGAAACTATTTTCACTGTCTCATGAACACAAGATTGAGAATGAAATGTATCCCTTAACTGTGTAATTGAGATAGCAAATATCCCCTAGTGAGAGAGCTGCATCTTTACCAAGATGTGTCACAGACAAAAGCTTAACACAACTGTCCAGAGGAAAAAAAGCATAAACTGATCTTCCCAGGACCACTCTCTCCAACAACAAATATGGCTACAGTTTAGTTACCCAAATCTGAGCTTCTGCTCTCATGAACTGAGGTCACCTGGTGAAAGAGCCATGGTGTGCACCCCTGGTACCCAACCCCTGATATCTGCCTTCATTTAAGAAAGGAATAGAAGCTGAGCTATGGTGGTGCATGCCTTTAATCCCAGCACTCAGGAGGCAGAGGCAAGCAGATCTCTGTGAGTTCGAGGACAACCTGATCTACAAGAGATAGTTTCAGGACAGGCTTCAAAGCTACAGAGAAACCCTGTCTTAAAAAATAAAAAGGAAGTAGTAAAGAAAATTCTTCTCCTTGAGTATCATGCATTATTATTGTTTTCAGAGGAAGGGATTCCAACATCTTTATTAAAGATGCTCAAATGATTGACAAGTCATGGAAGTCAAAGACAGAGACTCAGGAGATTTAGAGGTACCCAGATATTTATCTTCCTTCCAAGATATTTATCCACCTCCCACAAATAATACACATGGGCCCCTTTACTACATCTCCTGCCATAAACTATATTTGCTTATGTATATAAATCACTTGCTCCCCCTGTTCCCTAGTGCATTCTGGTGAAGAGAAGCAAATGTACCAAACATCTTAATTTCCAAGATTCATAATTCAGAGTTGTTCTCATATGGTATTGACTCCACTGCATGTGTAAGATCCACCCTAATTCAGCACCCAAAGGAGAATGGAAGCCTACGGAAACTGATAGAGCATCTCTCAATAATTTAAAAGTCGTCTCAAATCCAAAAACATTATGTTTCTTTTAGGAAAAGATAAGACAGACATACCTGTATCTACACATATCAGCAAATCGTGCCTTCCCTTCGCAGATGGCACACACAAATGTGAAGCGAGCATCTACATAGCATTTCAGTAACTTGCTCTTCCTGACTCTGCCTCTCATTTAAACATATTTTAATTCTCTCTGTCTTCTCTGGCCACTCCTAATTTCTCAATTCTTCTGTAGCTCAAGTTAAGTTCTGTCAGGACACATTCCATGCCTGTCTCCCACTGTGGAAGGAAATACATCTTCCATACCTGTGGTGGTTTGAATGAGAATTGGTCCCATAGGCTGAATATTTGAATGCTTAGTCAACAGGGAGCAGTGCAATTTGAAAGGTTTGGAAAAACTAGGATGTGTGGCCCTGCTGGAGGTGTGTGTCACTGAGGTGGTCTTTGAAGTTTCAAAAGCCCGTACCAGACCCAGTCTCTCTATTCTGGCCTATTATACATCAGGGTATAGCTCTCAACTGCTTTTCCAGCAAGCACGACTGCCTGCTTTCATGTTCCTCACCATTATGATAATAGACTAAGCCTCTGAAGCAGTAAGGAAACTCCCAATTAAATATTTTCTTTTATATGAGCTGCTTTGGTCCCAGTATCTCTTCCCAGTGATGGAACGGTGACCGGGACAGTACATTCTGTATGACAGTGGAACAATACAGCATGGGTTTCCTAACTCACTGTTACACTGCTCCCTGTGGTACCTACTCCTCTGTTGTGAACATTCTCAGAATAAAGTCTTTGAAAACTCATTAAATGCACCAAGAAAATGGCATGTGATGTATTTAGGTAAGGAGACTTAGCATTGAAGTCAAGAGCTATACTCTGTTGCTTGACCACCAACTTTGAAAGCCACTTGCCCGTTATTAGTACCCTGATTTTCAGCCTTCATATTCTGAAAATGAATAGCTGATACATCTGAGCAATGCAAATTAGACAATGGTATGTGGAATGACTCATAACTAAGCATACGGAAATCAGAGGCCTACTGTGGTTTTGTCACTTTTGCTTTCTGCTGATTTAGAAAATAAATTTGGCAGATCCTGTTCTATCAGCAACACTCCTATCTATTTGCTAAGGACATCACTGTGGTTACTCTGCAGGGATTCATATTTCTTTCCCATACTGTTTAAACTTGGAAAATAGGACACTTATTCATAATTCCAAATTCCTCTTAACATATCTCCCCAGTTGAAACATATGCAATTAACTCTCAGAAGCAGAAAAATAGAGAAACACTAATATAAGCCCACAGTTAAGTTAAAAAGTCAGGGGAAGAGGTCCCATTGAAATCTTCAAACAACCCAGGCTGTTGCCAAGATGGACAACAAGGCCCTATTGATGAAGACAACATCTACATACCAGTACCTACGTGGAGCCTTTAACTCTACATTCCAGCATCTTTGGTACAGGAAGGTACTCTGCACACTACCAAAGAGAAACACTAGCCCAGCTACAAATCCTTGATTTACAATGGGGTCCTGCTTGTGAGAGAGTCTAGTGCAAAGGTGACACAAGACTTACGGCCCACTACACGAGATGGAACCAATACCCAACACTGCATGGGTGACCATAAACAGGAAGTAGATAGCCTGTGATAAAACCAAATACTGCCATTCTAAAACAGAAATGCAGCCTTAAAGTGGCTCCTAACAACTGTTGTACTCATAGACTAGTGCTTTAAAGTGGCTCCTAACAACTGTTGTACTCATAGACTAGTGCCTTGCTCAGCCATTACCAGAGACACCTCCTCCTGCAACAAATGGGAGCACATACAGAGACCCACAGCCAGACATTATGCAGAGTGTAAGAAACCTTGGAACACTTGGTCCTAGGTGATATGTCTTCATCAAATAACTCCTCTCAGAGGTCAGGGAATCCTATGGAAGAGGAGGCAGAAAATGTGTAAGAGGCAAAGGGGATGGAGAACACCAAGAAAACAAGGCCCTTTAAATCAATATAATCAAAGCTCATATGAACTCACAGAGACTGAGGAAGTATGCATTGGACCTGCGTGGATCTGTACTAGGTCCTCTGGGTACATATTATAGCTATGAGTTTAGTGTTTTCGTGGGATTCCTAGTGTACAACTCATGGGTCACTGACTGTTGTTGCCTTCTCTTGGGTTCTTTCCTTTCTGTTTGTTTTGTCCAATTTTGATGTAATAGTTCTTCTTTGTCTTATTTTATTTTATTATTATCCTTTACAAGTCTTTTTGTTATCTATTGAAAAACAGAAAAGGAGTGGATCTGAATGAGAATGAAAATTAGGAGAACTGGGAGGAAAAGATGGAAGTCAGCCATAATCGGAATATATTTGTGAGAAAAAAAAACTGTTTCAATAAAGAAAATGTTTAAAAAAACTTAAAAAGAAAAGTGATGAGACTAGGGAAGAGGGATGGATCTCCCTAGGATGGACAACTGACAAGGGAGTGGACTGGAATAGGAGGATCAAACAGGGAATGGGAGGTAATATAGAGAGGAACCGTTAAAACCAAGGGCTATTTGAGGATCATAAGGAAACCTAAAACAGAAGAAGATCCCTAAAATATATACCTATATGAAGGTAATCTAAATGAAGTTCTGAATAATGGAAAAGGTAGAGCCCCAAGTGGAAAGCTCTCATCACCAGATGAAGCTTCTAGTACCAGTAATGAGCTACATCTAATCAAGTTCTTATCCAAAGGGGTCCTATGGGAACCCTAAAGAACCCTGGCTATTTCCAAGGCTACAATGACAGTAGGCCTTATTGCTGAAGGCAACAGTTACATAGCTCATTGAACACAGATAAGTTGAGCTGGTAACTACTAAAGCCTTCACCCCTATGATCTAGGAGAAAAATAGGCATCCACCTAGACTGAAACACTTCAGTCTACAAGAGTGACCTGCCTGCAAGGTCACTTGATACAATAGTGGCACAAAATCTGATGGAGTAATCAACCAAGATCTGATCTGACTTAAGGCCCACTCAATGAGATGGAGCCCATATTCAATACTGCTTGGGTGGCCAAGAATCTGAGACTAGTAAACTGTGGGCCTGAAACAAAACAAAATACTACTATTCTATTGAAATAATCTAGTCATAAAAATCACTACTAACAACATTCTGCTATATTCATATATCCATGCCTTGCTCATTTGCCACAAGAGAAGCTTCATCCTATAACAGATAGGAGCAAATACAGAGACCCAAAGATAGGCAATATTCAGAGAGTGAGAGACTCTGGAACACTCAACCTTAAAAAAGATGTCTACATCAAATCCTTCCCTGCAGAACAGGAGACAGGAGGAGTATAAGAGGCAGAGGGGCTAGAGGAAACCTGTGAAACAAGGCCTTCTAGTACAACAGAACTGGGCACATATGAAGTCACAGCAACTGAGGCAGCACACACAGGCCCGCATGGGTCCACACCAGATGGAATCCTAGAAGGAAGGAAAAGTGGACACATGCTCACACCTCTAACCCGGAAGCGATTCTCAGCTGATGCTTCAACTCATTCTCTCCAAGGGAGTCTCACTGGGGAAAGAAGCCAGTCTAAAGGGTAGGGCCCATGACCAGCAGTAGATGGCCAACACAAAACAATCTAAACAGAACCTTTGGAGGTTCTTTGTCTAATGAGATCAAGTTGGAGGAATTTTTTTTTTTGTCTGTTGTTTCTTGGTTTCAGTTTTGGTTTTTAACATTAGAGATTCTTTGCATATATATGGAGTTCCTGTGTGTGCAAACATCTATTTGAGTTTCCTTGACTCTTTTTGGTTTGTTGTCATATTCTGACTTGTTTGGTTTTGATTTATCTTATTTTATTTTTATAACTTAGATGCCTGTTTGCTTTCTAAAGAGAGACAGAAAGGTGTAGATCTGGATGGGAGAGGCTGGGGAGCCACTTGGAGTAGTCGTGGGAAGGAAAACCATAATCAGATTATATGGTATGAAAAAAAACTATTTTCAGTAAAAGCAAAAAAATAAATAATAATTAAAAAGTCAAATAATTTATTCTACCTATGTTGGAATAGTGTATGGAAAATCAAACTGAGAAAGGAGCAAACATCTGTCATGGGTGACAGTTTGTTAACGTGACAACCAAATCTAGCTACTCATGTCAGTCGGTGAAGAAAATGAAGGCATCTGTGGACAATTCAAGGTACCACCACCTTTCATCATAACTACTTAGTGACCTGACATAGGAAGAAAATATTTATTTATAATTTTGTTCTCCTCAGCAGGCATTCAGAGGGGAGAAGGGCAAGACTGTTAAACATAGGAAATGCTAATTTTAAGGGACTGGGAAAGAGTTTGCAAACTCAGGCTGTTTTGACTTCATGTCTGTAGCACTCATTATGACGCGTCCTGCAATGGTGTTGCTGCTTCTCTTGCATGCACACGCTGCATTGCTGTGCGATGCTGTGCAATGTGCTTTACACACTCTGGCACTTCCATTTCATACTTCACAGTTTCAGTTTCACTTTGAGGTTTGAAATGTTTCACAGTTATTTGCTATATGTGGGTACCAAAATTTAAAAAAAAAAATAAAAGCCAGCCTATATTACCAAAAAAGACACTGCAAGATTAGAAGATAGTCAGACGGGAATTTCTGCCCCATTAACATTCAGAACTTTGTCAAGAATCAGTTCAATTTTATCAAAATCTGATTTATACTTTACAAATGCATTGGTGCATCTTAACACATATAGTTCCTATAAAGTTAAATCTAAACTTTTATCCCTGTAGATAAGAGTCTATAATTAAGGGAAACTAGAATGCTATAATCCCTTTCTATCCTTATAACTCACCCATATGTTCTTGCACAACAAAGTCCAAAGCCCAATTAGCCACCTGATCTGATCCAGTATAAACGTTTGATTTCTATGTACATATTTCCATGACTGTTAGAGTTTTATGTGCTAAAGTAAATTTATTTAAACAAGGAATGACATACGTCTATAAGTTATTCATTAAAACCAATATTTTTACCAACACTTGTAAATAATAGACATTTTTCATGAGTTTTAGTAAGACAATCACACACTTGAGGATGCCTGCACTCTCTCTGTGTAGCCTGCGCTTTCCACATCAGAGCTTTCCTACAGCAACCTGGCACCTAACCACCCAAATATTACATGTCTTTTCCACTCACTACCATTCTGTCCAGCTGCCAAACATCAAAACAAAAACCAAAAATCAAATGAGTAAGTATAAACACATGAGGGCCCCTGAAAAGGATGGTTTTCACATAAAAGACGCACCTAAAATAAACACCTCGTGCAAAACAAGCACTTACTATAGATTTCACCCTCTTCCTTACTTTCCAACTTCATGCCACCACAAGTTCAAATCTGGTTGTTTCATGACAAGTGGAAAATGAAAAGTTTCAGGAAGTGCGCTGGAACAACAGAAAGGGGCTAAGCAAACACAGATACAAACCAAGCAGTTGGCATTGTCCAGCAAGCTCTGAGTAATATTTTCCCTCTGTCAGCTTAGAACAACTTCTCCTTCACAGTAGAAGGAACACATGCTCACAATACTCCAGTATGTGAACAAAGACAATTTATTACTAGACAGTAAGAGAGCGTGTTTTCCACCAGAGGCTTCTAGCACTTAGAGAAACACTTACTGGCGCATTAAGTTAACCAGGTGGCAGCGTTAGTAAAGTTCACAGGGTCTCTGCTACTTTCACATAGCCCAATATGAATTCAAAGTCATTCCAAAAGGCCCATATGAAGCCAGGACCATCCCCCAAAATGAACCCAAGAAAAGATAGTCAAGACAGAATGCTAGCATGGCATGCTGTGTTCTCTATCTAATCTAAATTGTAACTTGCTAAGATCATACCAAAAAGGAAAAACGGTCTCTATTACATTTTCCATTTGCAATTTTGTTGTTAAGTGCATGCATAATTAAGTGCTTAGCAGCAACAGAGAAATCATTCAATTTATTTATTGTAATGAAAGAAGTACATGACTATAAAGTGCTAATGTAACACTATCAAGAATGGTCTGATTTAATTTGCCTACTTATATGAGACAGTCTGACTCAGATTTACAGCAGTCCCTAAGGGCTGAAATTGTATCAAACAACCTCATAAAATTAACAGAAATTCCTCAAAATAAGTTCACATTAAAATCAACACATTCATAAAGGGCCTATTTAGGAGTCAACTGGATAGGACAGGGTAGAAGAATAGATCAAAACAAGCACAAGTCGATGAGTGTTATAGCATCTAAAAAACAGAGAAGCATGGTATAAACAGTACCTCAAAGCCTAATTATACAACTGGGCTACCAACAAAATCAGATAAATTACAAAATATTTACATAACCAATTTTTTAATAGTTCTGAATATATTTGTGAATGCCAAATAGAAAATGATTTCTGTTAAAGGGGAAACTGGACTAATGATCAGTTCTAGAGTAACAGAAAGTTTCCAAAATCATTAGAATAGGAAGACAATTCATAAGGCATTTCCTAGAGCCCTTTCTGTATGATACCACCCTACTTCAATACCTTCTCTATCCTCACAATGCCTTTTGCTTAAATAAGCAGAGGACAGAGAAAAAATTCAAAAAGCTAGAGTAGAAGTTTCTGACTTTAACAAAAGCTATTTTGTATAGTGTTATCACTACATAAAAACTTGAACAGATGACATACACATTAGTTAGATAAACATTATAGGTCCCCGGATCATTGGGCTACCAGGCGGCCCTGTTTAGGTACTGAGGAGTTCCATCTGGACAAGCTACCAACCCAGAGCAGTGAGTGCCTGCCTACTGAGCAGGCCAAAGCTCCCCTGTAAGGGAGCCTGGGCACCTTCAGCTTGTGCTCCAGGGATGCCTGTGCTCTCCTGGATCACCACCTGCCCAGTCTTTCCTTTTGTCCCCAGGTCATCGGGCTACCAGGTGGCCCTGTTTAGGAACTGAGGAGTTCCAACTGGACTGGTGAGTGTATGCTATCCAGGGGTGGATTGTCCCGGAAGAGAGCACAAACCCCCCTCCCCCAGCTCCTTCTGCAGGGCTGTCTCTCTTATGCACAACCCAGCCCCAAAGCACCCCCCCCAACCCTGCCCTGCTGTTTGCTAGAACCAGTGCTCAAGAATAGTTTTCTGCTCCTACACTAAGGTGACCCACCCAGAGCGGTGAGTGCCTGCCTACCTGGCAGGCCAACGCTCCCCTGTAAGGGAGCCCAGGCACCTTCAGCTTGTGCTCCAGGGGTACCTGTGCTATTCTGGATCTCGCACCTTCTGCCCGGTCTTTCCTTTTGTGCCCTGATCATCAAGCTACCAGGTGGCCCTGTTCAGGAACTGAGGAGTTCCATCTGGACATGTGAGTGTGTGCTATCCAGGGGCAGATTGTCCCAGAAGAGAGCACAAAACCCCCTCCCCCAGCTCTTTCTGCAGGGTTGTCTTTCTTATACAGGACCCCCCCCCCACCTCGCACAAGCCTGCGTTTTCTGCTAGGTCCTTTGCTCAGGAACAGTTTTCTGCTCCTACACTAAGGCTACCCACCCAGAGAGGTGAGTGCCTGCCTACCAGACAGGCCTCAAGGACCCCCCCCCCCGAAAGGGAACAGGGGCATCTTCAGCTTTTGCAGCAGGGTGTCCTGTGTTCTACTCGTCCCCGCCCTGCCCCCCAAGTTCTCCCTTTTGTACGTGGGTCATTGGACTACCAGGCATCTATGTTTTGGTGCTGAGGAGTTCCATCTGGACGGGAACGGTTCCTGCTTCTACACTGAAGAGTTACACCCAGAGAGTCAGTCACAGCAAAGACTGGACCAAGACACCAGGCCTCTCCTGGCTCCATTTGAAGGAAGAGATGGGAAGGCGCCAATGCAAGAATTCCTCCAACAACCTGAAAGGCAACATGACATCACCAGAATCCAGGGATCCCGAAACAAGAAGAATTGTACACCCTACGCTAGAAGAATTAGAAGAAATCGACTCAAAAGTGAATTATATGAAAATAATAGAAGATCGTAAACAGGAGGTAAAAAACTGCCATAAACAATTAGAGATCACAAACAAAAAGGTAGAGGAAATGAATAAGTTGCTCAAAGATACCCAAGAAAACCAAGAGAAACAAGAAAAAGCAATCAAACAGGTAAGGGAAGCGGTTCAAGACTTGAAGAATAAAATGGAAGTAATGAAAAAAACAACGACAGAGGGAAGGATGGAGATGGAAAATCTGGGTAAATGAACAGGAACTACAGAGACAAGTACTACCAACAGATTACAAGAGATAGAAGAAAGAATTTCAGACACTGAAGATACCATAGAGAAAATAAACACACTGATCAAAGAAAACAGCAAAGCCAACAAATTCTCATCACAAAACATTCAGGAAATCTGGGACACAATAAAAAGACCAAACCTAAGAATAATTGGGAGAGAAGAAGGAGAAATACAGCTCAACGGTCCAGAAAATATATTTAATAAAATTATAGAAGAAAACTTTCCCAAGATAAAAAAGGATATTCCTTTGAAGGTTCAAGAAGCATGCAGAACACCGAATAGACTGGAACAAAAAAAAAATGTCCTTGCCATATAATAATCAAAACACAAAACATATAGAATAAAGAAAGAATATTAAGAGCTGCAAAGGAAAAAGGCCAAGTAACTTATAAAGGTAAACCTATCAATGGAAACAATGAAAGCCAGAAGGTCCTGGATAGATGTTCTGCAGAAACTAAGAGAC
>NW_004949151.1:525496-547042 GCF_000317375.1 Microtus ochrogaster | reverse complement strand
AACATCCCCATTGTCTCAGAGTGTGGGTGTACCCCTCGCGGTCCTGAGTTCCTTGCTCGTGCTCCCCCTCCTTCTGCTCCTGATTTGGACCTTGGGATTTCTGTCCGGTGTGGCATGGGGTTTTGATCCTACTTCATGTTCTGGCCTTGTGGGAGCCTAGCCAGTTTGGATGCTCACCTTCCTAGACATGGACGGAGCGGGGAGGACCTTGGACTTTTCACAGGTCAGGGAACCCTGACTGCTCTTTGGACTGGAGAGGGAGGGGGAGAGGAGTGGGAGAGGGAGAGAAGGGTGGGAGGAGGGGGAGAGAAATGCGAGGCTGGGAGGAAGGGGAAACTTTTTTTTTCCTTTTCTCAATAAAAAAAAATATAAAAAAATACATTATATTCATAATTTACCTTATTAATGAATCTCACACATTATGAAATGAGACCAAAATCCTCACTATAGTCAGAAGCTACTCTAAAAATACATGTACCATCTTGTTCAACCCTCAGAATAAGCACCTGCAGTTGTGACCAATAAATTGAATGCCGGGTTAGCTATTGTTTGGAAGTACCCTGGAAAAATCCATACTTGGCCTGAGCCCATGGTAGTAGGACAGTATTTCTGTATATGGCTTGAGGTGACTTTCAGAAGTGATTACCATTTGAATGAGTAGCCTGAGAAATGTCATCACTTAGAGGTGGAACCCTACATCTTCTTAGTCTTTTTGCTGAGATCATTATGTAGTAATCTACCCCAAAGTCCCATATGTTAAAAGACAAAGCACCATCCTATGGTACTATTCATAAGTGGCAAAAGCTTAGACAGGGAGGGGAGCATTGTAGAAAAGTTAGGGTGTTGGGGACACATCCTGAAAGGGGATGGTGGTCTCTTTCTCACTTTGATTTCCAGGCACCATGAGGTAAGCAGACTTCCTTTCCACATGCTCCCACTACCAAAATGTACTGCCACCAACTGGACCAACTTTCCAAACCTTCCTTCTCAGGTGCATTTTGTGTCGCAATATTTTACAGGCCACATATTTCTGCATTGTATCAGCAGCCAGCCTCACAAGTCACAATAGCAACAGAGATGCTAAAAGTGTCTTCAGATGGCTGTCCCCAGAGCTCAGGATCTGCTGCTCCTTCCTTTGTCTTTATGTAGATCACCTGAAAAGAGGTGTCAATTCCAAGCTAGTGACAGAGCTGTGGACATGACTCTAGTCCTGCTACCCTGGAAACAGAATGCTAATGAACTTCCCTCTCAGTTTACCTTGGGGGGATAAAAGGTGTTTGGAGAATAAACAAGGGTGATCTTCAGGATTTGAATGAACCCGAGACTCCCATCTGATATTGCTGTGTGAACTGTGTCTCAATTATTCCCACAGCTCCACGCCAGTCCAGAAAGAAATAGTTTATGTTGGGGCATTGGACTCCAGCATACCTCGCTTTCCAAGCTCTCCCTCTTACAAGCAGTATAGGATTTTTTCCCTGCCTGTAACTAGTGATGGAAGCCAGCTCCATAATAAATGCATTGATTCCGTGGCTCTGCAGAAGCCTAACAAAGTAGGCAAAGAGAAGAACTGATGAATTTTCTAATAAGATCAAAATTATAGTACCATAGATTATGAAAACAGGTCTTTGAAAACCAGTGGAAATGAAACAAATCAAAAGGTAAGGAGACTATAATGTGTTGTTGTTTTTTGTTAAATATAGACACATTTTTCTAAAGCCTCCATCAGAGATATGTGCCCATAACCAGTATTTCTGTGTATTTTTTTCTCTCTTTATTTTAATTATTCAAGACCAAAAAGGAAGGAGAGGAGTGAGAGCATGTGAATCTGATTCTAGTCAGAGTTGATGTACCCAGCTAGCTCTATGAACTTGAGCCAATCCCTGAATTGCACTCATTTCTCACCCTTGCAGTGTGATGAGTTAGCATGATTGACACCTAATATTCAATGTAGCTCTGAAACCACACATGATAAAAATCATACTTAAGGATATAGAATTATTTTACACCAGGTTAGGATGACAAAATGGCAGCAAAGGAGCTAAATACAGAGGCAGATGTAGATCTGGGGTCATATAATAGTGAATAAAAATATTGAATTACAATGTGTCTAGATGACTGAGCTTTCTCTAATTTCCTGTAGATGCTACCCCTCCCTTTGAGCATGCAGCTATTGTCACACATTTTTTGTCACCTGCTAATTTGCTACCCATGACAGCGAGCACTGTGATGTCCAGATTACAGCCCCATTTATGAGAAGCAGAGGCATTACTACCAAATTGAACTTCAAAACACATAATGTAAGGGCACTTTCTACTAAAATCCTTGAATATTTTTTTCTTTGAGAAGATGATATAGTACAATAATAAAAACACAGAATTTTATATACAAAAACATTGATTCTGGTCTTGTTTACCATTAGTAAGACCATGACCCTGTATGGCAATTCTTTGAGTTTCCCTGAATTTCTTCTTTCTCATTAGTAAGTACAGATGGGGTGGTTAGACAAAATTGTACCCAATGTATAGTCTTTTCTCTTTAACTGCAAATCTAATAGATAACTTCACTGTTTTTACTCTATTTCCTAGAATTTTGTACAAGCCATGTACCATTAGAAATAAAAGACTTTTCTAAACAAAAGAATGAAAAGATGTAGGAACAACAGAGACTGACAGAACAGAAATGCAAGAAATGAACAAAAATAGTCATTTCCTAAAATATAGACAGATATAAATAAAATAATGAAAAAAGCCCTCAATGAAATGTGGAACCAAAATGGCTAGAAAATTCTTTACCAATCATACAAGGCTATCTAATGGAAACAATATTAGTGTATGAAATACAGAACTGCACTGTGGTATCTTCTGTGCAACATATTGCTGATTTTAGATATTTACTTAACCCTACTAAGCCCCATTTCTCATTTTCTATGAAGAGAAAAACTTTATTTGTGTATAGAATATAAGTATAGTACAATTTTTTGAGTTGCTTAATATTAGAAGAACCTGTCCATCATGGATGCTGTTTATCCCTAGCAGTCATATTAGGATGCCAGTTGTGAAGGTTCTGGTCCTGTGCTCTGTACTCAGATCTTTGCTTGGGACTGTGTTAGTTGCAAGCAGCCCTATGGAAAGAGGCACCATATTACCAGCCTGACAGATCCTAAAGAAATACCTGTGTCTCCATCTGACTCTCAACCTATGGAAATAACGGACCCAAATAAATTGATATTTCCCTAGCAATTTGATGCTGGGAGAAGAAAGGAGCTGCCATCCAGAGAACATGTCCCCTGGAAAGAGCTTTCACAGTTGTAACAATTGTGAATCCCAATCTCTGCACAGACCTTGTGAGCGTGCTTAGCAAATAAATGATTGTCAGAGGGATAAAATCTGGGAAACTTCACCCACTTTCACTGTCTTTTCTTGGCATTAGACATCACAGATGCACACTTTCATCTAGAGCCAGGACAATCACTTCATTGCACTTGTTATCTTTCTCATTCCTGATTCTCATAAATAATTACTTACTAGGAAATCCACTGCACTATAGTCAGTGTTGCCATCACTAATGACAAATGTCATTGCCTCACCATGGTTTCTTCTCTATTCTTTCAATCAGAATTTTTATTATTCAGACTAAGATGGTGCTAGCTTCACTCCTATGGGTCTTCTGATCCTGGACAAATTATTGTAAGGCTGCCTACCACCAAAATCAAATGCTATTTTTTTCTTTGAAACTTCCGAATATACTTTGAAACGTTTACTGCATCTGAAATTGTTTTGGAAAAAAAGTAGACAAAAAAATGTAAAATTGCTTCTTAAAATAGACAAGAACTTGGAGATTTTAAGTGCCACCTCTACTAGATTTTGTTACAGTGTAAATATAATGTCAGGTGATTAGGGGAAAAGATAACTATGCTAATAAAAATCTTGATACCAAATGCCAGGGAAGCAGTAACACCTCTATCGTAAACCATTTTATGTGATAATTGCCTTTAAGAAATAAGGAAAGGGATATTATCACTAACAAAAAGGATTCAAAGAAATGCAAATTTTTTTAGTATCATTTTAAAGTGAGGAAAACAGCTATTTGGAATGATTACTTCATTGTCATTTTCTCAACAACTCAGTTTTCCTCACCTTTCATACCTCAAATGTCTTGACACACTTTCATGTCTCACATTAGGAGTGGTATTTTTCCACAACTGAAATGAGTCTCCATGAGAGGACAAAAAATGCACAAATCATGATTTGCACTTGATCCTCAACTGGATTTGGCATGCTTCCTGTTTTTATCAGCATGCAGACTTGCCAATGGTGTCAACAACTAGACAAAAGAGAGATTTGGCCCATTTGCAGCCAGTGACAAAGCTTCAGGATGAAAGCTGACCAGATCCTTGAATCCTGGCAGGCTCAGAACCAAGGTTTTCAAAATAGAGGCCAGAACTTGGTCCTACTCTTAACTAAGTGGAAAAACCTATTTCCCAAGATGTGGGAGCCTACAGAAGTGGAGCATTCTGCCTTCACTAAAGGTCATAGAGTTCAGGCCTAGTCTTGCTTCTGCCAGGTTATTAACAGGAGTTTAACTTAAGGTGTGGCTACTAACAAAGGTATCTTGATCTAGCATGTGGATACTTAGTGTTTTGGGAAGCAAATGCTTCCTGTAATGGAGGGAAGAGATGCTCAGGGGAATCTAGTCAGGGTGCATATGCCAATCTCATTCAAATTACTCAAAGAATTTAAAACAGCTTGTGAACAATACAGTCCTGAGGCTCCTTTTATGCAGATGTTCCTGGGGACTAGAGCCCAGGAACTGTGCCCCTGGGGATTGGAATCTGTTGGCCAAAACTTGCCTGTCAGGAGCAGACTATCCCTTGTGGAAAACTGAGTTTCAGAACAATGTCAGGCCACAGCTGAGAAGAATAAGGCCCAACAAGTTCCTATTTTCTATAAAATGCTTGTAGGTGAGGGACTTTTACAGGGACAGATCAGCAGTTAAACTTTGATACAGTAGCATATGCCCAAATTAATACAGGTGCCAACAAGGCCTGGAATAAATTTCCATCTTCTAAAGAGCAGAATGAGGACTTGTCTAATATAAAACAGGGACCTAATGAGTTTTTCAGGACTTGTCTCCAGGATGATGCAGACATCTAGCCTTTGAAAATGCTAATGACTTATGTAAAGATGCTTTAAGGTTTTTAGAAAGAAAGGTGACATCTCTGATTATATTGAGATTTGTTCATATCTATCTATCTATATCTATAGCTATCTATCTATATCTATCTATATAGAGAGATATAGCTATAGCTGCTGCTGCTTTACAGGGGAAGAAAATTAAAGATGTTTTCTACCAACAAAGAAATCAAGGCCCAGAGACAAGGAGGGCTGCAGGGTCTCTTGGAAAATGCTTCAGGTATAGTCTTATGGAACATCAGATCAAGCAGTGTCCTGATACGAGAGTAAGCCCAAGGACAAGGAAGGAACAGGGATTATGCCAGAGATGTAAGAAAGAAACACATTAGACTAATGAATACAGATCAAAGAGAGATACCAGGGAATCCCCCTTAATAAGCAGAGGGGCCCACCTCAGCCCTGTACAAATCTATGAGATGATCCAGCAGTCTGTTCTTCCACAAGGAAATCCATTCAGGACCTGTGCAAAGCAACCCTAGGCTCTTCCATCTACACAGTTTTAACTCCTGACAAGATGATGCAGACTCTCCCCACTAGAGTTTGTGGACCTTTACCAGAAGGCACTGTAGGATTATTATTGGGGAGAAGTAGCATTATGATGCAAGGGATCCTTGTTGATCCTGGGGTCACTGATATTGATTTTGAAGGAGAAATCAAGGTTATGACTCACTCCCTTAATGGAATTTTTGTGGTAAAGACAGGCCAGAGGCTTGCTCAATTAATTTCACTTCCTTAAAGTGCAAACTAGAAATAAAGTTAAGGGAGGTGAGAGAGGAGAAGCTGGATTTGGTTCATCAGATGCCCATTGGCAACAAACCATGGGTCCACAGTGACCAGAACTCACTTTGTTTATAAATGGGAAAGCTTTTCTGATCTTCTGGATACTGGTGCAGATATTTCTGTATAACTGCGGTCAATGGCCTTGAAAGTGGACTAAAACAGAGACTATTTCATACAGTTGGTCAAACTCAAAATCCTGAACATAGCAGCAATGAATTTACTGGATAGATGGAGAGGGTGATGAAGGAACTTTTAAGCCACACATTGATCATCATTACCTGTAAATTTGTGTATCAAGACATTATGGCCTGAATGAGCATATATTTATATTCCTCCAACAAGCTATTGCTAGTAAAATGTTTCAAGGGTTGTTGCCCAATCAAGGGCTGGGCAAAGAGAATGAGGGAAGGATTGATCCTACAATACTTAGAAAAAGGCCTCCCAGGGCAGGATTAGGGCATTTTTAGGAGAGGTCACTGAGAAGCCTATACTACATGTGTTATGGTTTCATCTCTTTAAGAGACAAGCCACCCACACTCCCAGCGACCCCTGCCCTCTTCTCACCATCCTGGTTCTCACCCTTCCTTTTGGCACGTGCTTCCTTTCTCTTGCTCCTTTCTCTCGCTATCTCTGTCCTCTTCTCTCTTCCCTTTCTCTCTCTCTCTTTCCCTCCCCCCTCCTTTCTTTCTCCCTTCTATAAGTAATAAATATCCAATTCTATTCTGTATGATGTGTCTGTCCACATGTCTCCCATCCGCTCGCCTGTCTACCCACTAGCCACTGGGAACCTGCACCTTCTGAGGACTCACTGTATAAACACTAGAACATTCATTTTCAAACAGGTTTTGGGTAAACACTCTATACTGATTTTTAGATTCTCCACCTACTGGTCAGAGATAACAAAGAAAGGAGCTCACAAAGCCCATGTATATTTCTAAGACAATTCTCTTTTCACAATAGTGTTCCATGGATAGAAGACCCACAGGCTTTTCTGCACAGTGCATATGTGCTCAGGAGTCCCTGAGGAGTCATCAGTAACTTGTCCAGTATTTTATTATTCAACTGTGTTTTTAGACAGATTTCTTTGGTCTTTGTAGCAATATTAAAAAAGGTATTACATTATAAAAACTGAGTATCTAATATAGGGAATGATTTGGCCAGAATTATACAAGAAGAAAAATTGACCTTAACATTTGAAAGTTGGTCCTTAAGGGCTAGGTTCCTTCCAAGCAGGTGCAAAGACTTTATATAGGGCCACCCAGTTCATTAGATGTCAGTTATCATGCATGTATTGGATGCCACCCTGGTCTGAATACTCATGTTCTGTGGCTTATTTCTACTCCCCTTCCTCTACTGCTACAGAAGAAACCTTCTTGTTTGTCCTAAAATTCATGTTTATTTCATGACTACAAGTGCAAAAATAAGTAATGTCTGAAATTCACTCGCTATTTTAAAAAAATCAATGGCAAGCCACAAAATGTACAATTTTTTATTGCTGCTACAAATAAAATTATTATAATTGATCAAAATCAATAATTTGAGAGTTTATTTTAGAAAATTGATCACAGTCTAATGATCTAGATTATTACATTTTAAAGAAAATAAATGACTAGAAAAGTTGCTCACTTGATTTTATTGTGAAAGTCCTAAAACTATCTAAATGTAGTTAGTATCACAAATAAAGTCAGCCTTAGCCGGGCGGTGGTGGCGCACGCCTTTAATCCCAGCACTTGGGAGGCAGAGGCAAATGGATCTCTGTGAGTTCGAGGCCAGCCTGGTCTACAAGAGCTAGTGCCAGGACAGGCTCCAAAGCCACAGAGAAACCCTGTCTTGAAAAACCAAAAAAAAAGAGAAAAAGAAAAAGAAAAAAAAAAAGGAGAAAAGAGAGTGTGATCTAGCAGATAGACAAATGGACTGGTTAATGAGATTATAAACCCAACTAGCCTACAGTGAGAAGGCAGTGGAAAAGCCATAGAGCCACTTGTCCAAATCATACACTCTCTCTGCTGTTTCTATAATAAAGCAAGCATTTTCAGCTCTCCATGCTCCCAATTCAACTGGTTCCAAATTCAGAGGCTTAAGGGATGATATTATTTATTATAATCTTGTTTGCTATCTCCTTTCAAGCCCCCCTCTACTGTCTATACTTTTGAGGAAAATAGAAGGTCATTTCTGCTATCCTAAAATTCTACATCCCTCATAACCCCAACTAGTCACTTAATATAGCTGTGGCACAAAACATGATTGGGAAGTAAAGGTTGAAATCATTGGCCCATTGGTCATAGTTCTACAATCACCCTGACAAGGAAAATATGTTTAAAAAGTAAATCTAAAACAGAAGTTTACTTTTGAAACTCTACTGTACTAGTGCTCTATGACTGTTATACCAAGTTTGCTAGTAACTCAGTGACATAAACAGTAGAAACTTAGACTCTCCAAACTCAGGAGGCTATCATCCCCAAACCAAGGAGCCAGTGAGGCCAGTATCCTTCACCAAAGAAGACTGTCACTACAAATAAGAAACCATATCTAAGAAATTACCATTTTACTTTTTCAGAAGAGCTGATATTAATTACTCTTATATAAAAAAGGTCACAGAATGAGTGACATTAACTCCTTGTAAAACACTAGAGAAAGTTCTTAACTCTTCCCAACCTGTGAAAAACATGGAACAAGTGTAATCAGACAACTTGCAAGCACTTTATTCTGGGATTTTCTATGCTAATAAAATTAGAATTACTAGAAGAAAGAAGGTTAAAAAATTAATAGATTTTTTTCTAACTCCTTATAATAATGTCTACATTTAAGATCCTGTAACTGTATCAAAAGTTTTCACGTAAGAAATCCTATTACAGAAAAGGCAATAAACCTCCTGTTTTATTAGCATCCTCATTCTGTACCCATCTGTTTCAAAGATACAGTGTGAAGAGAGGAAGGGCATAGAGATGCAGGCCCTGTGATCCAGATGTCGGATGTCGTGAAGCTGTGTGATTTCATCCAGTTACTAATTCTAAGAATTCTTTGCAGGTTCTTTCTAACTCAAAGTAAGAAAAAAGAAAAAGGAAGGAAGGAAGGGAAAAGAAGGAGAAAAAGAAAGAAGGAAGGACGGAAGGAAGGACAGACTGAAGGAAGGAAGGAAAGAAGGAGGAAAGTTCCACAAAGAAAAATGAGAAGAAACAAGAAACCAAACTGAGAATTAAAAGCAGAGTCACAGTTCTTTGTGTGAGCATCTCCCAAGGGTACCCAGAGTTCACCTCTTCATTAGGAAGTCTGCAACAAGGAACTGGGATCTTGGGGGTAGGGTGCGATGAGGGTAAGGGAAGATGGGGAGAGAAAAGTGAGAAGGGGAGGATGGGGGGAACTTGGGGAAACAGGATGATTGGGATAAAGGAAGGTTGGATAGGGGAGCACGGAAGCACAATTCTTAGTTAAGGGTGCCACCTTAGGGTTGGCAAGAGACTTGATCCTAGAGTGGCTCCCAGGAGCCCAAGGCGATGTCCCCAGTTAGTTCCTTGGGCAGCTGGGGATAGGGAACCTGTAATGAGCCTATCCTATAGCAATACTGACAAATATCTTGAAGTTCTCATTAAGCTTATAGATTCTAAAGTACTGATTAACCAATTCCAATTATGATTTTTCCAACAACTTATGACTGCATTATTTTAGAATTTTGAATGATAGATTATCAAATTAATGAGTTTTAGAAACTGGAGATAGTATGAAGAAATCCATTTTGTAGTACATATTAAATACTACTTTTATAGTCAGCATGAAGCATATAGTGTATACGTATTCATGCTCTTCTTTGGGAATATAGATATATAACTTTACTTTTGGGTTAAATTTAAGACAGAATAACTGAACTCTGTGACATTTAATGATATTTATGAACAGAACACATGCATCTAGGGTTAATACTTGTCTTTAAATAGTTTCAATGGAGATGGTTTATGTGTGTGTGTGTGTGAATGAGAGAGAGAGGAGGGTGGGGGAGAGAACTTCAGTTCATATTTTTCCTTATTTTGCTCTATTAAGAAAAAAGTCAAGTATAAAGAACATATTTGCTATAACTATTTGATACGATAATTGTCACAGCATTTTAAAAAGTTGATATCTTTGGATCAAATTCAAGGAAATGTTAAGCATGTTCGCACATATATACTCCATTTTCAGAAGAAAATGCAACAAAATTTGTCAGCCTGAGTAGGGTACAAGTACTAAAACAGATTTTCTCTTTTTAATCTCACAAACTTTAATCAAGTTCTCAAATTAATGCTACTGATATTTTAGATTACATTTCCAGTCACCCTGAAATGAAGATTAGAAATACATTTAAGAAATGGATGCAAGGTACAGACCTAATGTATGATTTTTGAGATAAGAGCCTTGACAAAGGAACCACAATTTTGACTCACACATCAGTCCTACGATCAGTGCTACCTGGCAGGACATGTACAAAGGCTCTGAGTCAAATGCCCTGATGTCCACAGAGCCTGTAATGAGATGCCCTGGGGTATCACTGTTTGGACTCTGACAAATACTTGACTCTCTCCTTACATGCCCCACTCCTAATCTCATGTGTACAAATGAACTGCCAGAGAAAAATGTCTTCCCAAGGATATCATTGCTGTCATGAGTTCCTCATCTTCTCCCTACCAGACACTCACAACTATTTTTGTTACTCTTAACATTTTACCTCCATCTGCACTGAAACATAGTCTGTCCTCCTTCCTCCCACTGCCATAAACTCTCCACTATGCCCTAAAGATCTTAGGACTTGTCATCAGGTCAGTTGGCTTTCACTGTATCCTCCACCATGTCCCTCACCTCCATTCCTAACTCTAATTTAATGGCACAGCTCTCCAGCAGCTCCAGCTTATTCTTCCCATTCATCCCTCACGCTCTGGGGCTCTGTAAAGTTAGTCTCCTTGTAGAAACTTTCATATCTTGTCTCTTTCCTATCAAAATAAAACTTAGCCTGATTTTCCATACTCTACCATACTATGCCTCTGCCAAACTGACCCCCTTCCTGGTCTCTCTAAACTCTGTTACTTCTAATCCTATGTTATCTTCAAGGGAAGAACTCATTTTGAAATTCATTTCCTCTAACCTGCCTATCTACCTATATCAATACCCAAGCTCTTGTCTGTCTCCTAGGACTCTTGGTCATCTATTCTGGACCCTCTGAGGCATTTTCTTCCCTTGTAGATTCATGAATAACATTCTTCATGCCCTCCCAATTCCCTCACAGCTGCTCTTTCCTACTCCTTTGCAACAACTCTTCTGATTCTCTTGATGCTAGAATCCCTGGGGTTTGGTCCTTAGATTCCTTCCACCTTTGTTTATTCCCTATATGACCCTCTCAAAGTCTATGAGAGGAATATCCTATATATTATTGTCGTTTGGTAAATAAACACTAAATTTAGATACTGACCACACAAAATGTGTCTAGTCAAATGTGAAGATTGTAAAGAAAATATTTTTTTTGAAAATTTTCATAGTCCATTCTGTGCTGCTATAATGAGTCTTTACAATTGGTATCTTAGTTAATTTTCTTGGTGCTGTGAGAATACCCTGGCAATAAAACCAATGTGAGGACAGAAGAATTTATTTTGGCTCAGATTGTAGGGTAACTAAGAACAATCCCACTGGGAAAGCCAGGTCAAGAGGGGACTGGAATGGCTTGTGTGCTCAGTCAAGTTCCTACTTTCTATGTCTTCCAGATTCAATCCCAGTAAATAGTGAAAGACTACCCAGTTAATCAGATTGAATAAATCGGTCCCAGGTAAGGCCACTTGGTCTTGATAACATCTTACCAGTGTGATTAAGATCCTGTCAAGTAGACAGGGAGCACTAGCCATCACAACTGGGTAATTTATTATGCACAGGGATTTTTTTCAGCTCTATATGCTAAGAAGAATGAGATTGAAGGGCTGGAATCTAGTGGGGACTTCTTGCTGTAGCATGCCATGGCAGAAACGCAAAAGGGCAAAGGAAAATGAATGAGCAAGAGATGGAACACACAATCTCAAGATCTGTTATTACTGCTATTGTTTTCATTATAAGCTTGAGCTGCACATTGCCTAATTACTCATCAAAGGTCCTAATTTTAACTCTTGCACTACGAATTGAATTTCTATAATTTTCTTATATGGATGGCACCTAATGTGAAAAAATAGTAAAGTACCTCAATAATTTCTGTATTAACTACTGAGATATTATTATAGATACATAAAGAATATTATTAAAATATTTTTAACTTGTTTTAAATATTTTAAGTGACTCCAAGAATATTTTCAGTATTGACTCCTGGCTCTTGTTTCTGTTGGGCAATATTGGTTTATACCTGGCCTAGTTTAACTGTCAACTTGATACAGTAGAATCACCTACAAAAATAAAGTCTCAATTGAATATTGCCTTTCTCAAGTGGATCTGTCTGAGGGGTTGTTTTCACTTTCTTATTGATGTAGGAGGACCCAGTTCATGTGGGTGATGCCATTTTTTGGGATGCACAAGAAAGCTAAAGAAGCATAGAGAAGCTAGCCAACAGCCCTCACTGATTCTGCTGAGGTTCCTGACCTGACTGCCCCCAGAGATGAACTGTGATCTAGAAATGTAAGCCAAATATACAGAGGCAAAGTAGGAAATACATTAACAGACTCAATCCTATGAGTTCACACCTAAGGAAAAAAAAACTCCTCAATATCATGATTTGGATATCTAAATGCCTCCTTGTACCAACCATATCCAAATCCTAAGTTGGTTTCTGCCCATTAAAACCTGCATGCCCACACAGGGCCCAGAGGACCTAGCCAAAGCTAGACCTGACCTGAAAATCCGAAGACTAACTTTCATGGTACTAAAAGACACCATGAAAACTTCTAAAAGAGGAAGGCAACTAGCAGTCCTGTCCATCTATAATACACTTGAGAACCACAACAAAAACCAGCATGACACAAGAACTCTAAGAGTACAACAGTGGCACACACAATGTGGCAGTAACCAACATCTCTCTGATTGGTCTTAAGACCTGTTCAAACCCATCTCAGGACTAGTGAAGTCATAATCTTGAAGAACCTTTGAGTACCACTTGATGAATAATCATAATCAGCACAATCCCTAACTACATTCTAAATAAGTGTCCTCACACCATCAAATAAGTATTATTCTCACCCCTCATCAAGGAAACTTCTCTTTACATCAAGAAATCATTACAAAAAATTACAATCAATCCAAATGCTGAGTAGTGGAGCCCAGTCTCAGCTCTACAACACAACTTGTACCTACGGCCTTGTGGACTATGCATTGGAAGTTCCCCATGACAAGAGGAAAAGTTCATCCTTGAATGTCTGTTTCCCTCACACACCCACATCTCATCTCTCAACAAACACTGACAAATTCTGTCCTTCAGATAATTTTAAATCAACATTTTAATGCAGTGGTCTTCGAAAATAGGACCAAAGAAGGGAAAATAAGCACAATGAGAGTTAATGTAAGAGTCTTTCGTAAGTTAACCATTCTATAAGGAATATGGTTGCTTAACCTTGTGAGAAGCTTGTGGAATATTATTGCTATCCCTTTGCTCTAGAAGAAAGAAGAAAACATTCCCCCATCAACTCCAAATTCACCTCCCTGGTCTATAAAATGCAAAACATCCCTTTCTCTGATGCCTGTAAACATTCCAACTTCAGTTTTTATTGAAAGTATTTGGATTATTAATTTACTTTGCAGTTAAAGTTCAATGTTCATTATCATCTAGTGTCATTTCTAGGACCCCCTAATCATCAGATGTTGGGCCAAAATTATCTCAGGGCCTGTACCTCAAGGCCAGTAGGACAGAAAATAGCCTGGCTAGAGTCAGAAGGATAGTTTCAAAACTAGGTAGATGCCCCTTCAACCAGAGGGAGGACTTGGCTATCTCTCATTGGCTGGAGGTACCCCTGTGTCACATAATGTTATTTAATCTATACAAGCTGATGCTCACAGTAATAAACTGAGTTCCTGCTTTGACTTGACTCCCTATCGTGCCTGATTGTCCTGCGTTGTGGGGCTGTAGAACAGGTGGATAGTGCACTCACCTTTGACTGGGAAATAAGGCTAAGAATGCCTGGCAACAGGTGCCAGAAAGTGAGGCTCAACTGGTCCCAGGGCTAAGCAGTCGGTCAAGGTGAGTGGGACCCCACAATGATTACTTTACACAAAAAAGTGACCCATATATGCTACTCTCCCAAATCCTGGAATTGTCAGACCACAATGCAATCCATGCATGGGAGGATAAAATTACCCTGGCCCCCTGGGTACCCACCAGGAATCTTTTCTCATGGGACATGTGGAAGCATGTGAAGACTCTGGCCAGAGAAAAAGAAAAACACTTTGATATACCCCCACCATTGGGATTCTATCCCACTATTGCAGTCCTAAGGCATGTTTTCACCCTGCTGCTCTGCCTCCTCCAATGAAGGTTAGGAAAAGGTCAGAGACCAGGAGAGATCTAAAGAATCCCAAAATAACCAAATGGATAGAAGGGCAAAGGAGAAGGAGACAGGCGTGGAGCAGGAAAAGGTCAAAGATTGGGAGAGGTCTGAAGAATCCAAAAGTAACCAATTAACCAAAAGAATGGGAAAAAGGAGTCAGATTACAGGGAAGAACAAAAATGGGTGCAATTTACTGAAGAGCAGTCCCGAGGAAAGGAATATGGAAGGCAGGGGCAAAGAAAAAAAGGAAAGTAGATATTGCCTGTGAGAAGGAGCGGCTGCCTCCTTACACTCCCAGCCACCCTGGAAATGATAAAATAGGAGAGGGACAAGGACAAATAACGGGTTCCATCCATGCCCGGAGGAAATGAATACACCAGCCTCCAGGAGAAACTGCAAAGTTGGGACTTTCACACAGAGGAATGTGATGTGGAGCCTCCTGGGGATCTAAACCCTAATTACTCCAAGGCCTATAGGGCTAAGGTTTACAGACCCCAAGTCTTCCTGGTCAATGTTGCCTGTGGCCCTAACTCCCCCCTAGGCTGATATCCTTGGGAAGCTTAAAGAATTGAGGAAGGCAGTGGTCGAGGATGGTCCCACCTCCCCTTGGCCCATGACTCTCTTTCAGGACATAGCCTATCATCCTTGTGTCCCCAAGGACTGGTATGATCTGGCTAAGGCCACCCTTGGGGGATCCCAATATGTTAAATGGATGTTTTTGTTTTTGTTTTTATTTTTGTTTTTTTGGAGACATGTCATACTAGGGCAGAGTTCAATAGAGTGGCCAACTCCCCAATTTCCATCACTTATCCAATGCTAACTGGTATGGGGAAGGGTGTTCCACTGGGGTCCAACAAGCCACAACTGCGGCTCTTTATCAGGACCAAGTTAGACAAGCAGACCTGGAGGCCTGGGCCAAGCTAGAGGAGGGACCCACTGAATCACCTATAGCTGGTACAATGAAAGGACTGTGGGAGCCACTTCCAGACTTTATTGCCCATGTGCAGACCAGCCTTGAGAGGAAATTGCCCCCCATTGGGCTTAGAGACCAAATTACTAAACTCCTAGTCTGGGATGATATGAACCAAGATACTAAAATGGCTTGTGCTGGTCTTAGGGAAGGGTCCATGAGTCAATGGGTTGTGGCATCACAGAATGTCAGGACCCAGTTACATACCAACCAGACTTTTGTGGTGGCCCTTCAGGCCCAGATCCAAACTCTAGCCTCTTCTATTACTCAAACCCTAGCAGCTGAACAACAAAAGCAAACACCTGGGAAATGTTTCCTATGTGGCCAACTGGGGCATTTTAAGAAGGATTGCCCACAAAAGAGCAATAAGACCCAGGTGCGGAAGGGAGCCCCTCCATCTCCCTGCCCTTGCTGCCACAAGGGGTCCCAAGCAATCCCCTCCCATCTAGTTTAAAGGTTGATTTGCAAATGGGTTTTCTATTTTTTATCTGAGCCCCAGTGAGGAGGATTGTGAAGTTTGCCTTTTCCATTCATTCAGTTAACTCCTTTCAACCTGACGAAAGATATGAACGGACTATTCTCCCACAGGGGATGGCCAATAGTCTGGCCTTTTGCCAACAATATTTGTATAGTATCATCTGTCCTTATTTTGACAAAGATATTACCTTCCTATATGTTTATATTGATGATCTAATCATTGGGCATTTGGAGGAATCTGGGCTACCTCCCTGGGTAACCACTATTGTTGATATCCTCTAACAACATGGCTTTAAAATAGCCCCAAACTAAATACAAAAAGTACTCCCAGCCGGGCGATGGTGGCGCACGCCTTTAATCCCAGCATTCGGGAGGCAGAGGCAGGCGGATCTCTGTGAGTTCGAGACCAGCCTGGTCTACAGAGCTAGTTCCAGGACAGGCTCCAAAGCCACAGAGAAACCCTGTCTTGAAAAACCAAAAAAAAAAAAAAAAAAAAAAAGTTCTCCCAATTCATATCCCAATTAACACTTACTCAAGTCAAAGTGAATGGACCCCAATTAATCCTGCCCCAGCCTCTCACTTTATTGGGGTTACAAAAGATGCTAGGAGAAATGAACTGGGTAAGGCCCTGGTTGCCTGTAGAGACTGGGAGACTAGATCTCCTAAAAGAGGTCAACCTTATGAGATCATTTTCTTGTCCCCCAAGGGCCATCAGGCACTCACTGAATTCATCAACATACTCCATCAGGCTTCTTTGGTGAGATATAATCCTAACATTCCAATCCAAGGCTGGATATTATTAGGGGAAAATGCTGGCAGCCATTGTTCCACAGTCACAACAACTGTGGGGGGCACTCTCAGAGTGTACTCTCTAGTCAGTCAAATAGCTGATATGATCATAAAAATCAGGGATGCATCCCTCCGACAATATGGGAAAAATCCCTCTAAATTAATAATTTCATTCAAAATTAAGAATTTAGAATGGGTGGCCAGGCATTGGTCCCGATTGAGCCTCACCCTGGAGGGATTTCTGGGGACCCTGGATACCCACTTTGGGAAGTCTCAGTTAGTGAAGTTATATCAAGAACTGCACTGAAGAGTCCCCTTAGTCTTTTCTTTGAGGCCCCTGACCCAAGCATTCACTGTTTCCACAGATGACGGGAAGAATGGGGTCGCCTTTGTAGTTTTCCCTGCAGGGGGGATCAAGACAAAACCTACCAAAATTCTCCCTTGTGGGAGATCTGCTCAATACAAGGAAATAATGGCCATATATATTGCTCTATAAGAGGTCTCAGAACCTTGCAACCTCTATTCAGACAGCTCATATGTGGTGAACCTACTGCCACGCTTACCCTATGTCTATATCAGAATGGATCCTAATCCTGTTTCTGCCTTGATGATACAACTTGGATCACTCTTAGAAGGTAGGAAAACCCATATATATTCAGCATCTCAGAGGACACCAAAACCTCCCTGTCCAACGGAATGCTGCTGCGGATGCTGCAGCTTCAGGGGCCTGTCTCATAGAGGTCTCAACTCTGCCTACACAAAATGCTACCCGATTACATGACTTAACTCATGTTAACTGGATAGGACTCAAACCCCCCAGATTCCTACAACAGAATTAAACAGAATTGTTCAAACATGTAAGACTTGCCAACAGTTTCTCTGCCCCCCCCCCTTTACAAGGGCCAGGGGTGAACCCAAGAGGATTAGGATCCAATATCATCTGGTAAACAGATGTAACACATTACCCTTCATTTGGCAAATTAAAATATATGTTTGTGACCATAGACATGTACTCTAAGGTGGGGCAGGATAATTGTCTATATTCTGTCAATCATGTTTTAAATAAATGCTGATTAGCCAGGCAGGAAGTATAGGTGGAAAATCCAGACAGGAAGTAGAGGTGGAGCAAAGAGAACAGGAGTACTCTGGGAAGCAGGAAGTTCCCTCTGCCAGTCCTGCCCAGACCACCTAAGAAGCAATATGTAACCTGCCCCCTCTGAGAAAGGTACTAAGCCATGGTGTAGGGGGGTCTTCTTTCTATGTGTTGCTTTCATTGGTTGAATAAAGAAAACTGCCTTGGCCTTTTGATAGGACAGTAGCTTATATAGGCAGAGTAGACAGAACAGAATGCTGGGAGAAAGAAGGCAGAGGCAGAGAGCTACCCACCATGAAGCTGCCAGGTCAGATATGCTGAATCTTTCCCAGTAAGCCACGAGCTCACGGTGACATACAGATTATTAGAAATGGGTTGAATCAAGATGTGAGTGTTAGCCAATAAGAGGCAGTGTTTAAATTAGTAGAGTTTCTGTGTGGTTATTTTGGGGGTTAAGCTAGCCAGGGGGCCAGGAGCCAGGTGGTGGGAAGTGGCCTGCTACTCCATTTACAACAGAGCCATGTGGCTAACATAGATAAGAACAATGGGTTAATATAAGCTACAAGAGCTAATAAGTAGCCTGAGCTAATGGGCCAATCAGTTTTATAACTTATGGAGATCTCTGTGTGATTTTCTTTGGGGCTAAATGGCTGTGGGAACCAGGCAGACAGAAACCCCAATGAGCCTAGCTCCTCTAGCTACACTAAGGCATGCTGGACTACTGCCCACTAAGGGGAAAAGGCAACTCATGCCAAAAGCCAGTTCTTACAATGTTTTGCTGCATTGGGACTACTACAACAGGTCAAGATTGACAATGGCCCTTGTTTTATAAGCAAAACATTAAAAGAATTCTTCCAGAGATGGAATATATCCCATACCACCGGGATTCCATACAATCCTCAGGGTCAAGCGATTGTCGAAAGACATCACCAATATGTCAAAGAGGTTCTTATAAAACAAAAAGGGGGAAAGTCTCCCCATCTACAATTGCAAAAGGCATTATTAACTATCAATATTTTAAATTTTCAAAAATCAGATAAAAAAAATAGATTCCAGAAACATTGGGGTTAGGTAGAAGGATCCTCTCACTAACCAATGGAGGGACCCAGATCCTTCTTTGACACAGGGCTGAGGATATGAATATGTTTTCCAAGCAACCCGCTCATAACTTAAAATTCCTCGCCTCTCCTCAGAACAATGGGGAAGACCAAGATGACCAATAAAGAAAGAAAAAGATTATGGTACACAACCCTTAAATTCAAACACAAGAAAAGAAAAATCACCACTGCCCAAGGGAGACTGACCCTTGAGGAAGGTGTTGCCTGTTTATCTATTTCAGATGGCTCTCCCGGTGGTAATCATGTCAACTCTTCTCACAGGGATCAAGGTCCATGCAACAAGCCCCAACCAAGAAGAGGGTTATGTGGATCTTGTCAAGCTCTGGCATTGGAGGAATCATAAACCAGACTTCTCAGATGACAACACTCTAATGTGGTGGCCTGACTGGATGTTTGACCTCTGCAATTTGGTGCAAAGGAGCTGGGACATGAAAGACTAGATTCCAGGGATCAAATGGAGACCTGAATGTGGAGGCTCTCAGAAGTGCACCCTACCCCAGGCATCTTACCCTAACGAGCTTGGGTGTACGCATGTCCTTAGGAGACATGCCCTCCTGCAGACACCTTTTTATGTATGCCCAGGAAGCAACCGGACTGCCCCCGCTATTAGAAAATGTGTGTGTGGGACTCCTGATTACTATTGTTCTTTCTGGGGATATGAGCAGACTGGGTCTGGACACTGGATAAAACAACATGGAGATATAATGATCTCCAGGGTATTTCAGGTACCCCATCCAAGGACCCCCTATATGGGAGATGCACTCAATTTAGATGTAACCCTCTGATATTAAAGTTTACAGATCAGGGGGAAAAAAGGGACTTATCCTTATTATCTGGGAAGAAGTGGGGATTAGGGCTATACCAAAAGGGATACAATCATGGCCTTGTACTCATGCTTCTAAAGGAGATACTTCCTAAGGACCCTCCTTGGATGCTGTGGTCTACTTTCAAGCTAAAGCCCATGGGGGACATTGCCTGTATATACCTCGACTTTACATACCACCACCCTCCACCATCTACCCCTAAGATATCCTTCACTGCCACCTAGAGATTACTTAATGGAGACCAGTAAGATGGCCTTTATGGCTTTAAACCTTACCCACCCTGAAGCCACTGAAGCCTGTTGGCTTTGCTTACAGCTACTAACCCCCCCCCCCTAGTTTGAAGCCTTTGTGGTAAATGGTTCTTATGAAATACTAGATAAAGCTGATATTTGTAGACAGTAAAACCCTGAAATGGAGATGTCAGGATTTACTATCGCCCCCTTTGGCAGATGTTGAATGGAACTTCTGTCTTGTACACCAGACACCCTCTTTTTAACGTCCCTTGAGATGTGAATAATGTGTCTATAACTTCATGGAGGGTACACAAAGATCATGGGTATTTTTGGATCTGCCAAGAGATGGGGGTTACTCCCTGCCTGTCTGACCCATTGGTCATTCATCATAACGACACTTGCCTGCTTACATTAATTTTCCCTCATGTGCTTTACCACATGCAAAAAGAATTCCTGGCTCCAAGGTATAAGAGAGAGTCCCTAACAGCCCCGGGCCGTCAACACATTGATGGAACTAGGGGTGGCCAGGACTGCCCTGGGCACTTCATTCCTGGTGATTTTACAACAAGAAATGGGAATAATTCACTCACAATTGACAGCGACCTTAGAAAAGACAGAGATTGCATTACGTTATTTACAAAAGTCTTTGGATTCCTTAGCAATGGTAACCTTACAAAATAGGAGAAGCTTGGACTTGCTGTTTATGAAACAAGGAGGAATTTGCAGGGCACTTGGGAAGAATGCTGCTTCTATGCAGATCATTCCAGCATAGTTACAAGAATCCTAGATGAGTTAAGAAAAGATATTGAGAGGTGCTGTGGAGTTCCATCTGGACAGGTGAGTGTGTGCTATCCAGGGGCGGATTGTCCCAGAAGAGAGCAAGTCCCCCCTCCCCCAGCTTCTTCTGCAGGAATGTCTTTCTTGCACACGATCCCCTCCCCCCAAGCCTGCGTTTTCTGCTGGGTCCTTTGCTTGGGAACAGTTTTCTGCTCCTACACTGGGGGTGCCCACCCAGAGCGGTGAGTGCCTGCCCACCTGGCAGGCCTCAGGGAACCCCAAAAGGGAGCACGCACACCTCCAACTTTGGCGGCAGGGTGTCCTGTGTTCTACTCGTCCCCGCCCTGCCCCCCAAGTTCTCCCTTTTGTCCGCGGGTCATTGGACTACCAGGCAGCCCAGTTTAGGTGCTGAGGACTTCCATCTGGACAGGTGAGTGTGTGCTATCCAGGGGAAGACTGTCCCGGAAGAGAGCACAAACCTCCCTCCCCCAGCTCCTTCTGCAGGGCTGTCTTTCTTCTGCACAACCCAGCCCCCCGGCATGCCTCCCAACCCTGCCCTGCTGTATGCTAGGACCAGTGCTCAAAAACGCTTTTAAGCTCCTACACTAAGGCTACCCACCCAGAGCGATGAGTGCCTGCCTACCAGACAGGCCTCAAGGACCCCCCCCCCCGAAAGGGAACAGGGGCATCTTCAGCTTTTGCAGCAAGGTGTCCTGTATTCTACTCGTCCCCGCCCTGCCCCCCAAGTTCTCCCTTTTGTACGCGGGTCATTGGACTACCAGGCGTCTATGTTTCGGTGCTGAGGAGTTCCATCTGGAC
>NW_004949151.1:500728-522011 GCF_000317375.1 Microtus ochrogaster | reverse complement strand
AGCCAGTTTGGATGTTCACCTTCCTAGACATGGACGGAGGGGGGAGGACCTTGGACTTTCCACAGGGCAGGGAACTCTGACTGCTCTTTGGACTGTAGAGGGAGGGGGAGAGGAGTGGGGGGAGGGGAAGAGGGGTGGGAGGAGGGGAAGGGAAGTTGGAGGCATTGAGGAGGCTGAAACTTTTTTTTCCTTTTCTCAATAAAATAAAAAAAAATGAAAAAAAAAGAAAAGATATTGACTCATGTAATTCAAGGACTCCCTATGAGACCTGGTTTTATTGGTCCCTGTAGCTTACCACACTCATCTCTTCCCTAATTGGGCCAATGGCTATTTGTTTATTCATTTGTCTTTTTTGACCCATGCATTCTCCAAAGGCTGTAACTACCTTTCCAAAAACAGATACAATAGGTACAACTCATGGCCCCTCGAGTACATTATGATAGGCTCGATACATCTCACCCCACAGATGAACTCTTAATTTGAGGGTATTCAGGCAGACACTCCAGATAGGGGAGTATCCTCTTCCCAGTGGGCTATTCTGGCCTGGTGGCAGGGGTAAGGGTGGGATATAAAACAAAAAGGGTGTGTTGACCCAAAATTATCTCAGGGCTTGTACTTTGAGGCCTGTAGAACAGAGAAAAGCCTGGCCCAAGTTGGAAAGAAACTCTCAAAGATACCAAGTGGGGATGAGAGACAGCAACATCTAGGTAGATGCCCCTCCAGCCAGAGAGAGGGCTTGGCTGTCTCTCATTGGCTGGAGGTACGATGTCACATAACCTATGTAAGTGTAAGCTGATACTCACAGTAATAAACTAAGTTTCTGCTTTGACTTGACTCCTATGGCCCATGATTGTCCTGCATCGTGAGGCTGCAGAATGGGCAGATAGAGCACTCACCTTTCCCTGGGGAATAAGGCTAAGGAGGCCTGGCAATCAGATTCCAGTTTCCTTGAAGATGCATGCTCATTTTCATGTCATCTAGCATCACAAGGTACACATGAAGCCCACTGACCAGATAGGGTATTCCTTCTTTCTTATATTAACAAACATCTATTTTTCAAAATTTCCCACTTTAAAGTTCTAGGGAATACATGCCCGACTTCCTGATCTGATGTGATTTCTCCTATGATTTTAAAGCAGCAGAGCTTCCTTCTATTTATAGTATCATCCATACTACATTCTTATGTTTTACATACCCTACTTCAGCAAAGAGCATATAAATTACATGCATCAAGTGTGAACTTCTAGACTGGAACCAGTATAGCTTTTGTCTCCTTATCCCTTAAGTGATAAATAAAGGATGTTTCTGAACAAATGCATGAATCACACAATTTTAGTACCTCAATGATTCACATTGAGAGAGATTTTAATATTCAGTCTTCATCTACTGCTCTCTTAATTTCCATATTTCTTTTCCCAACTTCATAATGGCTACCTCAATATGAATGTCTATTTGATAGATCTAAAATTGCAATACTTTAAGCTTCCTTCATATCTTTCCCCACCTCCTACTATCTAAATTGCTCCTAAAATGGTTTGAATGTTTGTGTCCCTCCAAAATCATAGATCTCAAGTTCAAATGGTAGAGGATGAAGCTCTTAAGACTTTGCCACTCCTGAAAAGTCCCATACCATGTGAGGACATAGCTTTTATTCCTTCCAAATTATGCAGTATACAAATTACTACCTAGGAAGCCGTGCTAAGGCCTTGATTAAACATAGTATTTCTGTTTGTGAAGCTTCCATAACTGTGTGAAATACGTACATATACAAACACACACACACACACACAACTCAGGTATTCCGTAGCAACAGAAACTGATTACAGAATACTCTGAATCCTTTTCTCAACTCAGTGATATCTGCTCAGTTTTCTAGTTTAAAAACTTTAATATCTTCGTGTCTCCACTCTATTCTGTTAATTTAAGAAAACCTGTTTATTCATCGTACAGTCCTCTGATGTGAATTTACTGACATATATTTAAAGAAACGGTAGTTTCACGGACTGACAGGCACAATATATGAGGAAGAAGGTGAGGAGAGGTGGTTTGAAAGAGAATGATGGCTCCATAAGCTTATAAGGTTGAATATTTGGTCCCCCATTGGTGGAACTGTTTAGGAAAGATTAGGGGGTGTGGCCCTAGTGGACTAGTCATGTCACTGGAAATGAGTTTTAGATTTCAAAAGCCCAGCACCATTTCCAAGGTCTCTTGCTCCTTCTACCCCATGTTTATGGATCAAGTTATAAGCTATCAGCTACTGTTCCAATGACATTCCTGTCTGCCTGCTGCCGTGATCTCCAATATGATATGCGCTCATGGACTAAAAGCTTCTGAAACCACAAACACAATTAAATGCTTTCTTCTACAAATTGACTTGGTCATGGTAGTTTGCCACAGCAATAAAAAAGTAACTAAGATGGGAGTGTTCTTAGTCAGCAAAATTGGGAATAAAAACAATAAATAGATTACTATAGTGTTTTTCTGAGATTTTGATATATTAATTATCAAAGAAAATTCAATAATGGAGTATACTATACAGGGTTTGTTTGTTTTCATTGTTGTTTGTATGTTTTCCTCTGCTCTCAACTACTAAAGACCACTTTATCGAGGCAAATCAGAGAGGACTAATATCCCAAGAATACACTCTGGTGCACCATTATCACACATCTTACCTCACTGCCCTAGCATAGGTCTGGTACTGGAGCTAATTCTCGGCTAGTCTCCTCATGCATCTCTGCTGTTATTTTCTCCATTGGCTCTCTGTTTCCAGTTATTTTATTTTATTTTGTTTTTGTTTTTCGATACAGGGTTTCTCTGTGGCTTTGGAACCTGTCCTGGAACTAACTCTGTAGACCAGGCTGGTCTCGAACTCCACAGAGATCCACCTGCCTCTGCCTCCCGAGTGCTGGGATTAAAGGCGTGCGCCACCATAGCCCGGCCCAGTTTTATTTTTTAAAGAAATATCTAGTTATGCCTCAACATGACTTTAGGATCATGAGTTGCTTTTATGAAGCATAGGTTCAAATCCTACACTGCTTGGGTGCCTCAATCTACCCCATCTCTCCTCCCAACCTCATTTCCTAACATCTATCATGATCTTTCACCCTCCTAGGGATCAATTTATTTTTCTCCTACTCTTCAATGTAGCTTCTTTCTGTTCCCAGCTTACCACTAAAGAAACATTTTAACTCCTATTTCTAGTGAGATCTCTGCTGATAATTTTCATTCTGGTCTTTGTTACTCCTTAATGTTTTCATAACACTTGCTTTTACCTCTAGTCCAGCAATTGTCATGCAGTGAATAAGAAAAGACAATATTTGTTGAATGAGAAAACTACAAACAGATAAATGACTTAGTAAATATTTCAGAAATACCTGAGTTAACAGGAAGCTTTCATTACTGTAGCTAGAAGTGTGCTATGAGGTCATTCATTTAAGCTGTTACTATGAATAAAACAGTATCAACTTTGCCTAAAAGAAACCAAGCCTTCCACTTTAGGATGCCTCTAATAGAGAATAAATGTTTACTAATGTTTTCCTTACAGAAAACTCTACAGCCTGGGAATTCTGTTTAGAAGCTTAGATAGAGGGTACCTGCCATAGCCATCCCTCTCAACAGAAAACAAGCTGCTCAGTACCAGGGAAATAGATATTCTTGGACAATTTGTACTAGAAAAAAAAATCTGCAGATAGAAAACACATAAGCCAGGTCTGGTTCTCAAGGTCTCTTTCCCCATTAGGATGCTTTTGTCAGTTTCTGGTGGACCAAAGGTTGGAAGCTCCATCAATTAACCTCTTTCACCGCTAAAATATAAAGTTCTAGGTATTATCTGAACCACGAAATCTCATTTCAAGCTCACAAACAGTAAAAAGTTCCATGTGTTGGTTCTTGATTTTCTTGATCAAAGCTTACCAATCTTGAAAAGATCTACAGGCTGGTACTTCTCTTTTATATTCAAAACCTGTGGCTCCGTGAAGGAAATTTGCTGCAAGTCCTCACTTAAAGGTGCACATTTGGAAGCGTCCTTGGGATAGCTAATGCTTCTGAGTACCATCCGATGTTCTTTAACGACATTGAGGATTTCACTTTTCTTAATCTCAAAAGGGATAAACTTGCCAGTTTTTGGTTTTTGGTGTTTATTTTTAAAAACGTTTATAGAAGTACCTTGAGACTTATTCTGTAAATAAAACAAAAAATAAAATTTAATATTCTTTATTTAATATAATTACATAGTAAATTTTGTGAGTAAATTTTGTCAAGATAAAATCATGTGCACTGCATTTTCCAAGTGTCTTGCTGTAGAAGATGTTTACTGCAGTACACATGACAGTTCCCAGCTAAGCTCCCCCTCTAAAGTCATTCCTATCTGTGAGTGTTCCTGTCTACTTCAAAAGAAAAGTGAATTGTAAACTAGCAACTTCCCCTCAAAACAGATATTTTAAAATGCAGACACACAAATGGTCAGTCCTGAAAACATTCATGTAAGCAGCATTATGCAGACGGAACAGGTTATATTTAGGAATATATCTGCAGGTGCATATATGCACAAAGAAGAAGAGGAAAGGGAGAAAGGAAAGAAAAGAGAGGTCATGAATTTTAAGAGGAGCAGGGAAGAGCATAAGAAAGGAGGAGTTTCAAGGGAGGAAAGGGAGGAGATAATGTTATAATTAAATTATAATGTCAAAAATAAAAATACAGGCTCAGAATAGAATCTATTTTAAATTAATTTTCACATTTAATTAATTTTAGCCACCTCTGAGAACTCTTAATTGCCAATAAAATTCCCAAACCTCTCTCTGCTAAACTGAAAATCACTCAGCATATATGGAGTTGTGCTGATGTGGGATTCCCCTCTGTATGCTGTGAATATGCTTTATTGCCATGGGTTAATAAAGAAGCTGTTTTGGACAGTGGCTTAACAGAATATAGCTATGTGGGAAAACTAAATTGAATTCTTGGAGAAAGAAAGTAGAGTCAATAAGAAGCCACATAGAAACTGCTGGAGACAGATGCCTCTGCTGGAGTCTGCCCAAATTTTGCGTGTAGGCCATGACCTCATGATGATGCACGGATTAATGGAGATGGGTTAGTTTAGGATATAAAAGCTAGCTAAAAATATGCTTAAGCTATTGGCCAAACAGTATTGCAAATAACATAGTTTCTGATTATTTTAGGAGTCTGGGTGGCTGGGAAACAAACGAGCAGTCTCACACAACAGTATTCTGCCATGAAAACCATATTGATAACAGTATATAATTTTTCAGATGTGTTTAATCACTTGTTTCTTAATTTTGACCAACATATGCAGTGGAAAACTAATACAGTTCCCAATCTCCGAAATGTGATTGTTCATACAATATCTGCTCTAAAGACAGATACGGCTGGTCACAAAAATTCAAATTGTTGTTGGTTCTAACTGTTACCAACTCAAGATGTCAATAAGATTTTGGCAATAATATTGTTTTTTGCCAGATAAAATAATAGGAATACAATAGTTGTAAAAATTACATATAATTCTCAAAGCAAGTCAGATTTCCAAGGTACATGTCTAACCCTGAACCTATTCATCATATATGCCTTGTCTATTACTAAAAAGGAAATATAATTAAAATAGTTTAAACTTTTAGAGAAAATTAGCATGACTTGTAAAGAGTATTTATTATATAACTAAAACTACCCATGGTCATTTTCAGCAAAAATGTTCATAAAAAAAATAGCTAAAACACATTTCTATTTCCAATAAAAGAAGCATCATTAAAATTCTGCTTAAAACTCTATTTGCAAAAAGCAGACACACATCCTTAAGATCCCTTCCTTCCCCTACATGCCTAAAGATGTACTTGTCTTCCCCACCTGCTTGGCAAAGCCTTCGCTCAGAACTGTGACCCTGTCTGTCTGAGTCACACGTTCTCCTTTCACCCTTCCTGAAACCTCACAACTGTCTGCCACGCTGCATATTTGTTGAGCAAGGCACAACAGTTGTTGCTGGGGATGCAACATTCAGAAGAGTCAGTCTCCCTGGAGGGCCTATAGACTGGAGGAGAGCTCTAATGCAAAGTGACCTAGGAGGAGACATGCTGAGACCACAGAAGAGGTACTTTGTGAATTTTTAATTTTAGGTTTGTCTAAACAGTGTTAAATGGATATTTACTTAAGATAATAAATACAAATAAGTGTTAATGCCATTAAAAATTGTATCAGATGTGCAGACTAAATACATACATAATGAATAATTTTCAAAAGTAAAATTCTTGTTTATCCGTGTCACCTGAATCAATTGTTATGAAAGCTACTGAAGGAGTCATTCCCTTCCTATAACCGTTTGCGATAAGCAGTACAATATTAAATACTTTTCATTTTTTAATACAACATGCTGAATAATGAAAAGTACTACCTCATTTATTCGTTTGTAATGTTGGGCAATAAGAGATTTTGCTTCTTGCAAAAAGTCTTGCTGGGTGGTTTGTAATACAGGACCTAAAATAGAAACAAAACCACTTTTTAAAAATAAGTCTTCACTTTATTTGTTTGATTTCTGAGACAAGATCTCGGGCAGGCTTGGAATTTGCACAGCCTCAGAGGCGCTGGTTACAGTAATTACTTATACTTCCTTAATTAAGGTGGTGAAAGGAAATGGTGGGAATGCAAACTTGTGCAACCACTTTGGAAAGCAGTGTGGCAGTTTCTCAGGAAATTCGGGATCAACTTACCCCTGGACCCAGCAATACCACTCTTGGGAATATACCCAAGAGAGGCCTTATCATACAACAAAAGTATATGCTCTACGATGTTCATAGCAGCATTGCTTGTAATAGCCAGAACCTGGAAACAACCTAGATGCCCTTCAATGGAAGAATGGATGAAGAAAGTATGGAATATATACATATTAGAGTACTACTCAGCAGTAAAACACAAGGACTTCTTGAATTTTGCATACAAATGGATGGAAATAGAAAACACTATCCTGAGTGAGGTAAGCCAGACCCAAAAAGAGGAACATGAGATGTACTCACTCATATTTGGTTTCTAGCCATAAACAAAGGACATTGAGCCTATAATTAGTGGTCCTAGAGAAGCTAAATAAGGAGAACCCAAAGATAAACATATAGGCATCCTCCTGAATATTAACCTTCATCAGGCGATGAAAGGAGACAGAGACAGAGACTCACATTGGAGCACCGGACAGAAATCTCAAGGTCCAAATCAGGAGCAGAAGGAGAGAGAGCACGAGCAAGGAACTCAGGACTGCGAGGGGTACACCCACACACTGAGACAATGGGGATGTTCTATTGGGAACTCGCCAAGGCCAGCTGGCCTGGGTCTGGAAAAGCCTGGGATAAAACTGGACTCTCTGAACATAGCAGACAATGAGGACTACTGAGAACTCAAGAACAATGGCAATGGGTTTCTGATCCTACTGCACACACTGGCTTTATGGGAGCCTAGGCAGTTTGGATGCTCCACTTGCTAGACCTGGATGGAGGTGGGGGTTCCTTGGACTTCCCACAGGGCAGGGAACCCTGATTGCTTTTCGGGCTGAGGAGGGGGGGGGGACTTAATTGGGGTAGGGGGAGGGAAATGGTAGGCGGTGGAGAGAAGAGACAGAAATCTTTAATAAATAAATAAATTAAAAATAAAATAAATAAAAAATAAAGAGACTGCCTTGGCCTTTTGATAGGGCAGAAAATTAGGTGGGTGGAGTAGACAGAACAGAATTCTGGAAGGAGGAAAGCAGAGTAGGGAGCCATGCCACCAGGTCAGACATGCTTAATCTTTCCTGGTAAGCCACGACCTTGTGGTGACATACAGATTATAGAAATGGGCTGAATCAAGATGTGAGAGTTAGCCAATAAGAGGCTAGAAATAATGGGCCAGGCAGTGTTTAAATGAAAAAAAAATGTTGAGGACAGTGGTGAGTTTTGTGGGACTCTATAGAAGGATGGTCTACAATTAGATGAAAAAGAAATGAATATAATGATTCTTTTATATAATATCTGCTATTTAAAAGGAAAACCCAATTTATAATGGTCGGGATAATGAAATAAGTGACCAGCTCCCGTGGTGTAATGGTTAATCCTCTGGACTCTGAATGCAGTAATCTGAGTTCGTATCTTGGTGGAAAGTGTTCCTTGAGGAAGAGACCCGGTCAGTCATCCTCATCAACTCAGACCATGAAACCCAATCTAAACGGGCTGCCCATGCCTGCTTCAGCATTTCTGGGGGCATGTTTCATATAGTAAATCCCTGAGTATCATCTTGCAAAAATTATTAAAATGCATTTGGGGCATAAAAAGTGTTGACTCTTACCCTGTTGACTAATTGACTAATGCATATGATTATATATTTCCCTGAGTGTATTTAAATTATACATTGTTGATAAGGTAACAATTACAAAGTAAAATGCCTCAATAAATCTGTAGGACTAACATGGATAAATATTCATACCTAGTGGTCTGTAGTTTTATAATGATAGTGCTCATCTCATTTCTATTTTCTTTTTTTGTTTGCTTTTTGTTTTGTTTTGTTTTTGAAAGATGGGGTTTCTCTGTGTAACAGTCCTAACAGTCCTGAAACTTGCTCTGTAGAGCAGGCTGGCCTCGAACTCACAAAGATCCACCTGCATCTGCCTCACAAGTGCTGGGATTAAGATGTGTGCCACTACTGCGCGGCTTCATTTCTACTTTCCCAAGTTTCAAAATTTCCTTTAAGCAAAGCTAAAAACAAACAACTCTCTGGCATGTCTCTGGCATGCATATCATCCTCACATATCCTAATCCAAGAGTCCATTTTTAAGTATGCCTTTCAGAATTACCTGATTCTGCTATTCAGAAGTGTTGCCCAGCTTCCTCCTCTTAACCTGGACTTCATAAAATTTTAAGTTGTACCTCTACAAATTAGCTTTCCACTGTGTGGGCTCGCCATACACTTCTCCTTCGTATGTCTTCAGAGAGGTTCCTCTCTGTGTTTACATCCAATTTTAAGCAATTTTAGAGAACTTGCTCTGTCCATAATGAAAACATGAGATTCCTTCACACCACTTGAGCTAGAAAAACTGAAACTCCTGTGTTACTGGTGGAAATACAAATACAAAAACAAAATGGAATAAGAGGCTTGGAAAAGGTGTGGAAATGTTTGTAAAATTAAAATGCACTTATTCTGTGATCAAGCAATTTTACTTCCAAATATGCATTATAGAAAATGAAAACATGTTCATAAGAGATTTGAATAAGATTGCTTACAGCAACTTGCTCATAAGCCAAATTGGAAAAGACTCACATATGTATAAATAAGAGAATGGAGAAATAAACTGACTTATAGTCATGTGATAAAACTGTTAACCATCAAAAAAAAAGGAACCAAATTATCCACATGCACAGCATGGGGGTGGGTCTTAAAAACAGCATGCCAAGTTCGAGTAACATACAAATAGAACATACCGCAGTTTCCCCTATATGAAGTTCTAAGATAAATAGAATCATCTATGGTATGAACAAAGCAACAGTGAATCTTCTGGTGGGGCATATTGGGTGAGAAGTCCCTAAGGGGGGGCGGGAGGCATGAGAGAAACATCCGAGATGATGGCACTATTCCGTACCCTCATGCAATCACGGCTTTAATGGGCTTTTATAACAATCATAAATCTCATGAACACCTAAGATTCCTGCATTTCATGGCATGCACATTTTACATTAACAACAATGCAGTTTAGAGTTAGGGCAGAAACAAAACTGTCCCTGCATGGATTCTCACAACACCATGTTGCTGCTATTGACTATGTGAAGTCATGGGCCTCCAGGAGCTGGTATAATCGAGTTCTGAGGACTGGAGCAGAGCAAGACCTTAGAAATACAGGAAAATAACAAGACAGTAGTCTCCCTCCAAAGTACTGAGTTAGGAAAGGAAGAAACAAAGGCTGTTCTGTTGGGATAAACAGCACAAAAGTTGTCCCTAGCAATCCTTAAGAACTCCACCTGCTCCTTGCTCCCTATGCTGCCTCTCTCCCTGCTCTATATGGATGTGCTGGTAAGTCATAACCAGATTCCCAGTCCTCATGCATTCAAGGGTGTCTGTGTACAACTAAGGACCATTGTTGGCGGCAGTTTTCTCTTTTCAGTGAAAGATACTTGTTGAGATTCATGTATGTGTTCCTGAAGAACTGTGTATCACTGGTGCAGACCAAGCAATCTCTGATGTCCCAATCCAGAGCCCTAAGAGCGTTGTTCTCACATAGACTTCAGAATATAAAGCTGTCAGTTTCATGAAATTGCAACTAAGGTAAAATTCTACATTGAGGGGTCTCTAGCCGAGCACTCTCTTCCTGAAGGAATGGAACAGGAATGATGTTGCCAGTGTGGCTCCAAGCTTTGTCTTTTTTCTCATTCTATGACAATCCTTTCCAGCTTCAGTTGTTTTCTTCTGGTGTAGTTGAATTTCCATAGTCCCCAAAGTTATGGATAAATGGGATAAACACAAGAGGTATGGAAATTTTTATAAAATTAAAATATATTTACCCTGTGAACATTTTACTTCCAGACACAGGAAATGAAAACATATCCCTAAGAGATTTAAATAAGAAAGCTCCCAGCAACTTACTCATAATTCAAATTGTAAGGATCCACATCTGTATCAGAGAACAGAGAAACTGTCACCAATGAGAAGGCAGTATATCTTTATAATTTTTTCATAATAAAAACTGTCATCTGCCAGTTACATGACAAACAATAAGTCTTGGTTTTTCTGAAAATGTGACCTTGTATAAACTATAATGCGTTCATTTCAGCCAACACTTTAGAGATGATCCAGTGTTCACTCTGCTCTGCGGAGCCCTGGGGGACAAATAAAGCCACAGAGGGCTCTGCCGAGGACCTGCAATGGCTCTGGACTCCTGTACCACCTGCTGCTCTTTGCTGCATGTCTGCTGCACCCTTGATGCCACACACCCGCCATGAGTACCATAGACTCCTCTGAGACTGCTCACGCTCCTAGAATATGTTTTGTTGACAGTCATTCTAGGCCTGTCATTCTGCATGCACCTTCCTTGTCACCTAATGCACTGGTTTTCCCCCCTTGTAACTAAAAGACAGCTTTTGATTGAGGAATTAAAATTTCAAGATATAATTTTTTTCCTAGCTGTGCTATTTGTAGACCTCAGTGTACCTGATCTTTCCATGCTCAATAGTGCCGCATATCTCCTTTCAACTGCAGAGAAGCCCTCATGCACTCTGGGCACCCTAAAGGCCTTCTTGGGATTAGCAAGAGGATTTGGACCCTGAAGTCCTGCCACTGCAAGTTAGACCTGTGGTTAAGCTGTGGAAGACGGCAGTGGAACAAGGCCAATGTTTGATGATAAAGCAGCAGAGCAGACAACAAAGGCCATGATTCAACAATTTCCCATGGATCCTGAGGCGGCTCTGCTGAGGTCCTCAGCACATACTCTCTTCAAGCTTGGCCTCATCACCAAAGGTTCCAAGTCAGCTAGTCTGGTTTCTTCTCTAAATGAATTTAGTTTTGAAGGGATAGTTTTCCATGGCAACATAAGAGAATTCAGATCTCAATACAATGGGAAAGGCTGTGTTAGAGTTATTTCTTCATCCTTATCATCTCCAAGAGGAGGTCTATGTTCAATAGGTGAGGATAAAGATTGGAACACTAAACAACCCTGATAGTAAGGGTCCGTCCATCAATTTTTAACTCTGATAGTAAGGGTCTATCCACCAATGTTTAACTCTGATACTAAGGGTCTACCCATCAATGTCTAAGCTTCCTGCTTCTCTGATACAGAAGGGTAAGGATGTAAGCATGAAGTTCTTGTATATCTAAGTGCACATAATAACTGAAATGACTAAGTTGTCCTTGCTGGTCCTTCTACACTAGGACATCTGTACATCACCACATTTGTAAACACAGACACACCACACACAGAGTAACTGAAGAAGCTGCTGTCCTGCTATGTTTTAATTCAGTTTGCTGACAAACCTATTTTATTTTCCCAAGCCTTGGTTTTCTTCTTGGTAAACAGGGATAATGTGTCCTATAAAGCTGTTAAGGGAGTTGATTTAGATCTTGTCTGAGAACATTTAATTTCAAGACCTAATACATAAGTTTTTCCATTAAGTAATTGTTATAACTGTATTGCTGTCATTGTACTGAAATTTTTTCTGTTAATTATGTATTCATCCTAAATAGGATAAATTATTATTTAACCTGAAGATGACTAATATTTAATTTCACTAATCAATTCTTGTTTTTCAATAACAAAAAGACAAATAATCTTCTAATTTATTTTTAATCATTTCCTTAGTTACATATATATATGTTATCTAAAATTAATGAATTAATATGTTCACAGAAAATAAAAATGTCATCTTTGAGATTTTCTATTTTAAAAACGCAAAAATAAGTAGCAAATTTTTATAAGTAATAACAATACTTTATAATAACTAGAGTTTAGAGATTGAAATGGTCACAATAAACTTACCTGATATATGAATGCAAATATTATTTCCAAAAAAATAAATGCACACCTCTGATTCCAAAGGTTCAGAGTCACATAAAATAATTTCATACATTAATCTTTAAAACGTCTCATTCAGATTGGACTGAATGCTAGCAGTGTGATGTTTCTCACACTGCTGTTCTGCTGAACTACTCCAGTAAAGCTCCAAGCTGAGCTACAGGAAGAAAATCTAGTCATGGAAAATATAACAGGGAATGAGCCATCTCTCGACTGCAACACAGAACAAGTCTTTGATGCATCCAAACAGCCCCAGGGCCATGTAAACATGTATTTTTCAAGTCCATGGCTTGCTGCATTCAGGTTTCACCCATTCCCAATCAAAGACTTGATTTTCCAGGTAGGCTTTGCAAAAAACTTGCTAAGAAGATAATCAAAACTTTATGGTCACATGGGTGAAGATCTTGCACGTACAGTTCTGACTAAATCCCTGCCTGTTTGTGTGACTGATTTCATGGAACTCAGAAAAGCATTCTCAGGCTATGTGTGTTGGCACATGCCAGCAATCCCAGCATCCACAAAGATGAGGCAAAAGAGTTTGAGACCAACCTGGATTACATTTGTAAGATGTAGTCCCAAAATGTAAAAACAAACCAAAATGCATAAAACCCTTAGGCACAGTGGGACTTGATTCCATATATACTCATTAAGTCCCCATTAAGTATCCTGTTCACTGCTAAATGTACTCAAATATGATAGTAACTGCACCTGTTTCTAGCTACTATAGTGCCTACGTTTTTTTCTATAAAGAATTTATAAACAAACTCTGTGACATTTAGTAGAAAATATTGCTATAATACAGAACAGCATAAACTACCGCTAATCAGCTTGCCATGAAAAAAATTCCTTTAAAGAGTTAAAACTTTATATTGCATTACTGTAGAAAAGTTTTAAAATACAAATGTCCCCTGAGAAATAACAGTGAGATGAATCCCAATTCAAGCAGTGACTTAAATCTGCACTTCCTTAATTTCATAAGTTGTGGGAATCCCTCCTCTTTCAGTCAGAGCAGCATAAACTCTGGTTTTCCACTCTTAAGGTCCTCCTAAGCTTTATTTTTTAAAAAAACATAACCTTTGGCTAAAATAAACATATTTCTAACAGGTAAGAACCAAAATGTTTCAAGAAGCACATGTAGAAAAGGTCACTTTCTAAGCAGGTCAAAATGGCCAGCTGTCAGTCATGGCACTCCTCATTTCTTCCACCAGACTTGATTAGCAGTGGAAAGCCCCACAGCAGGAGTAGATGACGTGTTGAGCCTTTTCTGGTGGACAGAGGGTGAGCGTGTTGTCGTAAGTCATGCTAGCTCATGGCTTGTTCTTGGAGTAATTAAATCAGAGGAAATGGCTCTTCGAAATGTTGAAAGTGTCTTGCTCTCCACATGCATTATGTAACCATGGGTACTCACCGTCTGCTCTTGTATGTATGGCTTCTGCAGTTGCCATGATGGGCAGGTGGGCTGATCCTCTATGAATGGTGAACTCTGTGGTTACATGAGTGATAAAGACACGATTAACATTTATTTTAGTTATTTCTTTTATCCATGAATAAATAAAATGAATACCCAACACTCTGATATTTTGTTACTCTGATCTAGAACTTTCCAGCATCCCCTCTAGTTTATGGAGTGTCTGTATACATCCTACCTTACCTGTTCCAAACAACCTGTGTGAGGGTTTGGACATTTTAAAATTTATTCCCAAAGGTTCATGTGCTGGAAGCATGGCCCATAGTGTCACAATGGGCATGTGAAAGACTTGAGAGGATGGAGTGAGAAGTCTTTAAGTCAAATGTAGTATGCAATCAGAAGAGGCAGCAGAGCTATTCTAACCCCTTTGGCTTCCTGTTTCTGAGACATGTGAGATCGCCCACTTTCTCATGCACTCCCAACTGTGAGGAGTTCAGCCAAGAGCATCCCCGCTGGGGCTGGAACAAAGTTAGCACCATGCTCTTGCACCTCTGAAACTGTGAGTTAAATGAACTACTTTTCTTTATAAATTGAGTTTGCTAATACAAAACCAGGAGGCAGGAAGAAAGCAATATTTGAGTCATTAGGCAACGCATCCCTCAACACAAATCATCTGTGATACCTGAAAACTCAAATTCAGTCCCAAACCTTCCAGTGCCAAAGCATGTGATCTTTGCCAACTCCTAGCCTACCCGAGCCCTACTGCCTCATACAAAAACCAGAAGATTTTACAGACAGAAATTTCATCTATATTTAAATTAATTCTCAGAAGGCACTGGAGACAACAGATGGTCGCCTGGCTCTTCTGATGTGAGAGGGCCTTGGAGTCTCCCCAGCATGCACCTCCTCTCATCTCTCCTTAGCCAAAGGCTAAGAGGCTCCAGGCTCAGAGAAGTTCAGCTTAACTGTTTCATAAGATGGTTGTTGTAGTCAGTTCAGTAATGGTCAAGTAATAACATGTTAAAATGTTTCTACTATTTCCATTCTCATCTAAAATATTTAAATATTTAAGGTACAAATGAAAGTACCTTATTTATTATTGATTATTTTTGGTTTTATTTAAGTCTTAAAAAGGAGATGTTAAACTGATAACTTTTAAACCCCTCACATTATACTTTATAATTATTTTTGGTGTTCTACTTGGTTAAGTTATAACCCTCTTTGAGCCCCTGCCTTATTATAATGGTTCAAAGGAAACTGGATTCCAGCCAGGGAAGCAGGTAGACCAACCGCAGATCTCCACCACTCCCTGACTCCTCCAAACTCAACCTCCCATTCTCATCCCCAGCTCTGCAGCCAAACACCTGCTTCAGCCTCCTCTCTGACCCTACCCCAGCTCCAGTGCATCACAGGGATCTTCCCTTCCAAACCTCCAAACCTCAACTCATTTCCTTATCCCAGTCCTCAACTCCACCAGGCATTCCCTGGGAACACACAGGCTACTGCAGCTAGAGAGGCAGGTAGCCTCCTGCAACTCTGAACCTCCCTCTCCTCTCCTCAAAATCCACCACCAAAATTGGAGCAAATCACCTGACTAGGCCTCCCCTCCTCTCTGCACCCATTTCAAGCCATTCATGAAGATCCTTCTCCTACAATCTTTCTTCCCATTTATCCTGTTATTCCAGCTGAATCTCCATGATAAACAAACACCATCCACCAGTGGCAGATTACAACTGGGCTGGTGGGATCAGACTGACACTCCACCATCATAGACAAGTAAATTGCACTCGGCTGGTGGGATCTGAGTGTCACTCCACCATCATGGCTAAGTAGAAAGACTTGTAGAGAATAAAAGGTGTAATCACTATCAGATGGAGTCATACCTGAGTAAAAGGATCAACTACTCACATTTAATTTTAGTCTTTACATATTCCAAAATTTAAAACACAAACATCTAAAATACTTTACAAATAAATAAAAATATTTATGCTATTTTATTTTTTAAAACAATCTTATTATACATACCAATCTACCAATCCCAGTTCCATCTCTTTCCCATCCTCCCACTCTTCCCCCCATACCACCCATACAGTCCTAGGGGAGGGTGAGGCCTCCCATGGGGAGTCAGCAAAGTCTGCCATATCCCTTGAGAAGGACCAAGGCCCTCCCCCTTGTATCCAGGCTGAGCAAGGAGTTATAAAAAGAGAAAATACTGGAAAAAATGCAAGGAATTGACCTCTTTGCTCATATTCTCACTCCTCCCACTCTTTAACTGGACTTTGGGAGCTGAGTCCAGGGCTCTGCTGTAGGTCTCTGCCTCTGTTTCCATCTGTTTCTGGATGAAGGTTCTATGGTGATATTTAACATATTCAACAGTGTGAATACAGGGCAAGGCCAGTTTTGGCCCCCTCTTCTCTATCACTTATGGTCTTAGCTGGGGGTCATCCTTGTAGATTCCTGAGAATTTCCCTAGTGCCAAGTTTCTTGCTAGTCCCATAATGGTTGCCTCTATAAAGATACCTCTTTCCTTGCTCTCATCTCTGTCCTCCCTCCATCTCAACTATCCCATTCCCTCAAGTTCTCCTTCCCTTCCCCTTCTCCCCTTGTCTTCCCCTTCTGTCCTCCCTACTCCCCCGACACCCATGCTCCGAGTTTTGTCAGGCAATCTAGTCTGTTTCCCCTTTCCAAGTGGATCTATGTATGTTTCTCTTAGGCTTCACCTTGTTACTTAGCTTCTCTAGGATCATGGACCATGATGGGTACACCCACTGAAACAGTATACCTAAGCTAATGTAGCTCACCAACTCCAGCCATACAGGGAAGGAAACATCACAAGCCCAAACTATTCCCTCTGAATGTGGGTGACAATTGTATGACTGGGGCAGACTGTGGGGCCACTGTCTGTGGCACCAATATTTATCCCTACTTCTTGTACTAATTTTTTGGAACCTATTCTCTTTGGATGGACACCTTGCTCAACCTAGATATAGTAGAGAGGGCCTTGGTCCTTCCCCAAAGCAATGTGCCTTATCCTCTCTGAAGAGTGCATGGGGGTGGAGTGGGGAACTAGGTGGAGGGGATGGGAAGAGGAGAGGAAATGGAAACTGGGATTGGTATGTAAAATGTGTTTTCTTTTAAAAAATAAAGAAAGAAAAGAAAAAAATTACAAGGAAGATTTCCAAATGGAAAATAGGTAGGTGATATGACACTCAAAATTCATTTGTTATTAGCAAAAAGAAGGATAAAAGTCACAACCACATACCCAAGTAAATGACTCTTTAAAATAACCAAATGTTGAGAGACAGATCATCTCAATTATTCACTCACTACCTATTGGAGAACTAACTAGTTATCTTTGGTAAACTAATTGGAAAAAAAGCTTCAAGAGCGTCAGAAGTCCTTCTGACTCTCCTTAACGAATGGCTCATGCCATCCACCAAAAGATGCATGTAAGAAAAATCATAGTAGCACAACATAAAATCAAAGTAATAGAAGTAACTCAAATACCCTCCAACACAAGAATAATCTGTGTATTATATACACAGTGGAAAACTTTGAAGCTGTGACCTCGAACTACTATACACAAAGACAATTGGTTCTCACGTATAATCCTGAAGTCAGTAAGTCAACATAAAAGGGATATAATTTATGCTTTAGTCGATATAAAGTTCAAAACCAAGAATTGCACCCTCTGAAGGGAGGCGTATCAGGTGAGGTCATACAACAGGTGGAACCTGTATTAGTAGATCATGGATGCTCTACTAATTTCTGACATTTCTGGCATGGTAGCTTACAGATTGTTCCATTGAAAATATTTGTTATTCATTAAGATTTATCTTTGGGAGTAGTATGTATTTTCCAATATCTCATTTATCCACTAAAATGTATTCCTTTTTCAAAGTGACACACAAAATTCTGAAAATAAGCTCTTGTCATCATAGACAAATTTATGTATCATCACCTGATTCTCCTTCAAAAGAAATATGAAGTATAAAGCTTTAACAAAGCCAGAAGTAACCCAGATACCTTGTAATCACCACCAGGACCAATACTAACTTGAATTTGTCTTTATGTCTTTCATTGACTGTATACATACATGGCAAGACACACATTACTACTTCACAGAAGGCTGTGACTGCTGGGGAAATGGGTCTAAGACCAGAGTTCAAGTCCCTCTTAGGGCTGCACCCAAATCACATAAAATCTGAGCGTGTAGGGCAAGTGTTTGTAAATTCAAGCCTCTAATAAGGAGACAGTAGAATCCCAGAGATGTTCTCAAGCTTGCTGTCCTAGAGGACACAGTTAAAAGACAGTAGAGAAAATCTCTCAAACAAGATACAAGGTAAGAATCAACACTTAAGGAGGTCTACCTACAAATTATGGCATGTGCACATCTGCACACACACACATTCACACACGTGTTCACATGTACACACACACACACACACACACACACACACACACACTGCTGCTCTGAAGTCCTAACGTTTGACATTCTTCTAAATTTCCCAAGAGCTCTGAATACGTCTTTGGAAATCTACTACTACTGAAACTTCCATGTAACTTGTCATGCAATTGTGCAATGTGACTAGGATAGTGAACTTGATGGGAAAATCCTAACAATCTAATGAGAAACCAAGTTAAATACTTTGGTCCAAAATGACTGATGAACACCCACACACAACTGGCTTCAGAAAGAACCATAATTTACTATATTTTTCTCACCCCAAGTTTCCATAACAAGAGAGTTAAGTTTTTATTGAATAAAACATTCAAATATTCTAAGTATGTCTTCTCACGCATTTTATGTAAGAAGATTGGTAAGATAAGTGGTCAGCCCTGAGATCATATATGTACATAATTAACACTGGGCAAATGGCACAGGTTGCATTTAGATATTTATGAATATGCTTGTGACTGTGTATGACAATAACAAAGAAAAGGAAGCCATGAATTTGAGATGAAGAAATGGGGAGTGAAAGGAATTTGAGGAAGGAAAGGGAGAGGATGATATAATTATATTTTAATTTTTAACAATGTGTAATTAAAAAATTTTGGGTAAGAAAATTGTAAGTCGGAACATATGTGTCTGGAAACAACAACAGAAAGCTAGTAATCCCTCATCTATGAAGTGTTCTGCAACATTGGGTTTGGTTGAAAAATATCTCATGAAGATACCCAAATCAATACATGATAGTTGAGACATGTTGTGATATTTCTGTGTGGTCTTTATAAATGAACACAGTGCTATTATAAAAGTGTATTTGGCTGTTAATTGTACAAGCCTAAAATAGAAACCATTAATATTTTATCGATATTAATAATGAGTAAAAACTCACTTTACAAGACAGTTCCCTATTGACATGTTCAGGACATTTTGCAAATAGTTAAAAACAACAATGAAATATTATAAAATACAGTTTCTGATATTAGTCACAACAAATTAAATAAATTAAAGGTCAAAGCTATTAAATTGTTTGAAGGGAATTGTACTCAAAAATAGTGAAGTTGAAGATCTGGTCCATGAAACAACTCATGGGCTATTCCTTCCTCCTTCTCTGGAGTTTCTTTCTATTCAAAGACCTTGCAAAAATTCTGCTTGGTGTTTGAAAGTTTATATTTAAGTAGTAGCCTCATGTATTATAATTTTCAGATTGCAAGGCATCACATGAGTGTTGTCTTTGAGCCCCTTCATATGGGTGAAAAAACGCATTATGGGTATGTAAATGAATTTCACTCAGCCCTGGCCGTGCGAATGAACTATAACCAGAACGTATGTCTCCTGACTCTGATAAATGACAATTCCTGAAACTAAACAAAAAAAATTCTTTCAGGGAATTGTTTCCCCTCCAGGAAGTCTTTCAAGCTTTCTCTTCCTCCTACTGATTGAATCCCCCACCTTATTGTAATGGAAACAATATTGTATCATGGGGAAAAGAAAACTACTTTGTGCTCAGTGGATATTGGCTCAAGAACAGGGCTTCTCAATTCCAAGTCATGGTCTTGAGCTTTGCACAACCAGCTGGTGTTAATTGTTCCAGGACATCACTGTTTTGAAAACTTGGCGCCCTGAATCCTGGGTGACACTTCAGTCTGAGGTAACTTAGGATATTATTTATTCTTTTAACCAAAAACTTTATCCTGTAAAATATGGATGATGATGGTGGTGGTGGCGATAGGCCTTATAATCTCATGTGCTGCTTTCAGGCCAAATAAATAACTTCTTGAAAATTTAAGTACAATGCCAAGCCCTAGTCCGAGAGCCACTCATTTCCATATGTCCTGTGTCTCTTTCCATATAAGAGATGAAAATTATAGGTGCTATTTTTAAGATGCAGATAATATATGTTCTCTGAGAATCAAGACAAGCAAGAGACTTGGGGAAGTGTATAGCATGGGAAGACTAGAAAACATGAAGAAGAAAAGACAAGGTCAGAGGCCATAATGATCAACATAATCAGACAGGAAAGGAATTCAGAGATCATGAATATGTGATGCATGATAATCTATTTTAATCCCACAGTTAAATGATGATGCTTTAAAAGAATATAACAAAACAAAGAGGAAATAAAGGACAAGTTTTCCTTATGGAATGGAATAATATGGAGATGGACCTTCAGTTCACAAAAAGGACCCTACAATAGGTAAAAAAAAAAAAAAAGACAGGTTGTGGCAGGGATGAAGTTGTACATGCAGTGTCCTGATTCCCAGAAGTGTGCAGGCAGAGGAGATCTGGGGATTCAGTGCTACTGAGTTACCCAGAACTCAGCATGAGCCCCAGATAAGGCAGAGTGGGACCAGGCTCTGCTACAAACAAGTAGCCAAGAAGAAGTAGGAAATGCTACTTCTACCTGCTGCTAGAGGCATCGGTTCAACCCAAGCTCTGTATTTATAGAAGGAAGATCATAAGAGTGTTCACATTAAGGAGTCATGCAAGCCCCTGGCTCAAGACAGGGTCACATCATTTCCAATAGTGCAGGGGCAGGAAGAACCAGGGCAAGACTGGGTCTGGACTAGGAAGATTCCTGGCAACCACAATGTGAATCAGTAAGTGAGCATAGAAATAAACAAAATATTAAAAACACAACAAAACTTCTTATTATATGTAAGCCAGAAGACTATAAGATATCTTTAAAATTTTAAAACTTGTGTCTAAAACCAACACTGGGAAAGACAGCCAATAATATCAACAGTTGGAATGTATTACCATTCCATAGGAAATGGAAACAGTAAAAGGATATGAAAAAGAAATTAAAGCCGGGTGATGGTGGCGCATGCCTTTAATCTCAGCACTCGGGAGGCAGAGGCAGGCGGATCTCTGTGAGTTCGAGACCAGCCTGGTCTACAGAGCTAGTTCCAGG
>NW_004949151.1:499726-500423 GCF_000317375.1 Microtus ochrogaster | reverse complement strand
AAAAACCAAAAAAAAAAAAAAAGTCTAGATTAGATTAGATTAAGAATTAGAAGATAGCACTGAAGATTGACCAGTAGCCAATAAAAAGATAACGAAAAGATGAAATAACAAATAAAAGGCAAAGACTTCAGGATTCCAGCATATATGTAAAGGAAGTTTTGGGAAGGGAGGAATAGAAGAATAGCAATATTTGACCTGTCAGTATCAAAAAAATGATGTGAGTCTCAGAGTGAAATTACACTACAGATGTAATGCAATAAGAATAAAAATAGAGGTCAGAGCCATCTATAAAAAAAGGCCTGAGCCAGTGAGCTCCATCAAAGCAGGGTTGAACCAGGAATCTCCACTGGAGCAAGCCTGAGGCAGTGGCCTACACAGGGGACTTCTGAGGGAGCAGGCCCAAACCAAGGACATCTGTGGAAACAGGCCTGAGCCAGGGACCTCCAAAGGAACAGAACTGAGCCAGCTACCTCAGACAGAGAGGACCGAGGCAGCAACCTCCACAGGAGCAGGCTTGAACCAGTGACCTTCACTGGAGCAGACCTGAGGCAACAACCTCCACAGGAACAGGTACAAGGGAGCCACTACTGAGGGAGCAGGCTTGAGCCAGAGACCTCTGAGGGACCAGGCGTGAATCAGTGGTAGCAGTCCTGAGCCAGAGACCTCTGAGGGACCAGGCGTGAATCAGTGGTAGCAG
>NW_004949151.1:491159-499626 GCF_000317375.1 Microtus ochrogaster | reverse complement strand
CCTCTGAGGGACCAGGCGTGAATCAGTGGTAGCAGTCCTGAGCCAGAGACCTCTGAGGGACCAGGCGTGAATCAGTGGTAGCAGTCCTGAGCCAGTGACCTCCACCAGAGCAGAACATGATAGTCCATGACAAAAGCCAGATTTAACCAATACCTATCTAGATGGCAGGAAATAATCAAATTGAGAGCTGAAATCAACAAAATGGTAACAAAGAAAACAATACAACAAATCAATGAGACAAAGAGTTGTTTCTTTAAAGAGAAATCAATAAAATAGACAAACCTTTAACAAAACCAACCAGAGAGCAGAGAGAGAATATCCGAACTAACAGCTTGGCTTGCTTTCACATAAGTAGTTTTCGTAGAACCCACCACCACAGCGAAGTTTACTGCATACAGCAACTTGGAAATTTCCCAAGTGCATGCATGACTGCTGCATTCCCTGGTGCCTTTTCGTGGTGCAGATCCTTGCCACATGGTGACTTGTGCAGCTTCCTGTTTCTGCTCCCTGCCAATGAGTTCTGGGTTTCTTGCTCTGTGTATGGAATTGATTTAATTGCTTCAATTGTCAAGCAAAGCATATTTCTCTGTATTTAACCCTACCATGGCGGGAAACTAAAAGCGGCTCTGGACCATTCCTGTTGCCACTGGTTGCATTGTTGCTAGTCTCAGCTCTCCAACCATGACATCTGCTGGAACAATAAAGATTATTATACCTAAAACAAGTTACTGGATCTCATAATAGGTAATTAATAAATTAATATGGCAGACTACATTAATATTGAAACTTTTAGTAACTTTTTTGCTAATACTATGCATTGTATTCTGTGAGGCTTATATAGTTATGATGATACTTCCATTTATTGGATATTGGGACTCAGCTTTTTTCTTCATATTCTATCATTAAGAAAGAATGTGGCACTTTTAGAAATGATACAGTCTTTACAGACAAATAAAGACCAGCTAGTTGACAGGATTAAGACCATCAAAAATCAAAAATTACTTGAATAAATTAATACTATTAAAATGGGTAGCACTAATATGACAGACAAAATTGAATCCGTATCTAAGGGTACTGAGAAATTATCTGAAAGAATTCATACTGTTGAATTTGGCAATCAAAATTTGTTAAAAAGTTATGATATGCCCTATCAAACGACAGGAGCATTTGTTCAACTATGTTCATAGCAGTATTATTTGTAATAGCCAGAACCTGGAAACAACCTAGATGCCCTTCAATGGAAGAATGGATGAAGAAAATGTGGAATATATACACATTAGAGTACTACGCTGCGGTAAAAAACAATGACTTCTCGAATTTTGCATGCAAATGGATGGAAATAGAAAACACTATCCTGAGTGAGGTAACCCAGACCCAAAAAGATGAACATGGGATGTACTCACTCATAATTGGTTTCTAGCCATAAATAAGGGTCACGGAGTCTACAATTGGCGAACCTAAAGAAGCTAAGTAAGAAGGTGAACCCAAAGAAAAACATATAGTTATCCTTTTGGCTATGGTAAGTAGACAAAGTTGCCGGGGGGAGAATTGGGATCTTGGGGGTGGGATGGGATGGGGGTAAGGGGAAATGGGGAGAGAAAAGGGAGAAGGGGAGGATGGAGGGAACTTGGGGAGAAAGGATGATTGGGATAAAGTAAGGCTGGATAGGGGAGCACGTAAGCACAATTCTTAGATAAGGGACCACCTTAGGGCGGGCAAGAGACTTGAACCTAGAGTGGCTCCCAAGAGCCCAAGCTGAGGTCCCCAGTTAGTTCCTTGGGCAGCTGAGGATAGGGAACCTGTAATGAGCCTATCCTATAGCAATACTAACGAATATCTTGCATATCACCATAGAACCTGCACCTGGTGATGGATGGAGATAGAGACAGAGACCCACACTGGAGCACTGGACTGAGCTCTCAAGGTCCCAGTGAGGAGCAGAAGGAGGGAGAACCTGAGCAAAGAAGTCGGGACCACAAGGGGTGCACCCACCAACTGAGACAGTGGATCTGATCTATTGGGAGCTCACCAGGGCCAGCTGGATTGTGACTGAAAAAGCACGGGATGAAACTGGACTCTCTGAACATGGCGAACAATGAGGGCTGATGAGAAGCCAAGGACAATGGCAAGGGGTTTTGATCCTACTTAATTTTCTGGCTTTGTGGGCGCCTAGCCAGTTTGGATGTTCACCTTCCAAGATATGGACGGAGGGGGAGGACCTAAGACTTACCACAGGGCAGGACACCCTGACTGCTCTTTGGACTGGAGAGGGAGGGGGAGAAGGGTGGGAGGATGGGGAGGGAGGTGGGAGGCTGGGAGGAGGCGGAAACTTGTTTTTTTTCCTTTTCTCAATAAAAACAAACAAACAAAAAAAAGTTATGATATGTTTGCAGATAGAGTATCTCTCCAGGATGGCAATCTGCACATTATCCAAGTAATGTCCAAGTATGAGGTGTTATCTTTAAAGGAGAAACCTCAGACCTTGTAATCATATGTGCAGAATGAGGACAAGAGGCTAGGTGCCTCAATGAAATCACTAGAAATATATACAGGCCAGGAGATTCAGGCTTTATAAAGGACAATAGTAAAAATTGAGGAAATTATTGGAGCTGATGAACAGGGAAAGAAGGCACAAGGACAGTATTCAATATTGCCAGTAGCTGTTAGAGATGACTTGCCCAGGATTTTAGCTTGCTACCCTGTAATCTACTCAGACAAAGAATCAAGTTCTAAAGGCCCAAAAGGGTCCAAAGAAGGTAGATGGATACCTATAGAAATTAATGATCTAAAAGAAATTAAACAAGCTGTCATAACTTATGGCTTGCATTCTGCATTTGTTAGGGAGATGATAAAGATATGGGCTTCTAGCATCAAGGCAACACCATGTGACTGAATTCAGCTAGTTTCAACAGTCCTGGATAATGGACACCTGTTGAGGTTTAGGTGTTATTTCAAGGAAAGGGCTAAAGTTCTAGAAAAACAGGGAAAAGCAAAGGACTTGAGACCTCCCAAGATCATATTCTTGGTGACCCATATTATGTTGACATACAGTTTCAAGCTCTTTACAATGAACAAATTTTGTCCCTGTGACACAAAGCAGCCTTAAATGCTTGGAACAGGATACAAGAACTAGGAAAATGAATTGAATCATATATCATGGTTAAATAGGGCCAGAGAGAACCATTTAGTGGCTTTTTTTTTTACAAAGATTCCACAGGAAATGGAAACAGTAAAAGAATATGAAAAAGAATTTAAAATAAGTTGAACTCTACCATGAGACAGAAGAGGAAATAATATTCCATTTGAAACAAACATCAAATATGAAAAGAAGCCATCAGAAGTAAAACAGAGATATGAAAAAGAACATATCAGAGCTTTGAGACAGAAATACATTATTTGGAAAAATTATGAGCTCAATGTACAGAATAGGTTACATAAGCAACCCAAAAAATTCTACCAAGAAACTGAAGATGAATGATCCAATGGTATGGAGGAACTTTGGGTGACTGTACAGACAGTGAGATGTCTCTGTCAATTTTAGAGTTTTGGAAGTTGTTTATAATGCACTTTCCTGTTTTCTTCTGGAGTCTTTGATGGAGTTGAATAATAGATAGATAGTTATAGTTTTCCTTAGTTATGATAAAAGATAAAGTTGATATAAATATTGCAACTGTAATTCTTATTTGATACCTATTTTGTTATATGTAATTTTCCCATGTTAAAGTTAAAGTCTTCCTTTTCTTTTTAAAAAGAAAGGGGAAAATGGTATAGGAGGTTCTTCTATGTGTTGCTTTCATTGGTTGAATAAAGAAACTGCCTTGGCCTTTTGATAGGGCAGCACTTAGATAGGCAGAGTAGACAGAATTGAATTCTGGGAGGAAGAGAGAATGTCAGACAGAGACAGATGCCATGGAGTTGCCAGGTAAGATATGCTGAATCTTTCCTGGTTAGCCATGACCTCATGGTGACATACAGATTATTAGAAATGGGTTGAATCAAGATGTGAGAGTTAGCCAATAAGAGGCTAGAACTAATGGGCCAGGCAGTGTTTAAGTGAATACAGTTTCTGTGTGATTATTTCAGGTGTAAACTAGAGGGGCAGCTGGGATGACAAGCAGACCACTCATTCCTGTTACAAAAAGTGATAGACTCAACCTTTTAAAGAGAACTTTTAAGATTCTTCCCCAAATTGTACATGATGCTCCAGTAACTGGAGCCCATACATTTTATACTGATGCAAATAAATCAGGGAAGACAGGTTATAAATGAGAAGAATTAAGTAAGGTGGAACAAAGCCCTTATAATTCAGTCTGGAATACAGAATTACATGCTATTCTCATGGTGCTAAGGGATTTTAAAGAACCTCTTAATATAGTTACTGATTCCCAATATGCAAAAAGAGTTGTCTTGCATATTGAAGCTTCTCAATTTATACCAGATGATACAGAATTGAGTTCATTATTTATCCAGGTGCAAGACATAATCAGGAACAGGCTCTGTCCTATAGCACACATCCAATCCCATATGGATCTGTCATAAAAAACATCACATCAATAGCAAAGGTTTAAAGAAAGAGTTTTCTATTATATGGCAACAAGCTAAGGAGATTATAAAGAAATGTCCTACTTGCTCGTTCTGTAACCAAACACCATTACCTGCAGGAAGTAACCCAAAGAGTACTCAAAGGAATAAAATCTGGCAGATGGATGTCTTCCACTTTGCAGAATTTAGAAAATTAAAATATGAACACCACACTATTGACACTTATTCAAGTTTTCAGTAGGCAACTGCTTCAAGCCCAGAAAAGTCTGCAATTTGGTAATCACACATTTATTAGAAGTTATGGCAATCATAGGTATACTTACACAAATAAAGATAGAGAATAGTCCAGCATACGTCTCTAAGAAAATGAAACCGTTTTTTGCTTATTATAATATTAAGCATATTACAGGTACACCACACAATCCTACAGGTCAGGCAATTATAGAAATATCAAATTGAACCATAAAGGATATGTTAAACAAACAGAAAGGGGTAAAAAACACCCTCAGAAAATAAATTACACAGTGCTTTTTTAACCTGAAATTTTCTTAATGCTAATGAAAAAGGAACAACAGCAGCAGGGAGACATTGGATAATAGAAAAGTCTTCTGAATAAATCAGCCGGTTCATTTCAAGGATGTGTTGACCTCACAATGGAAGCCAGGAGATGTGCTACATTGGGGAAGGGGTTTTGCTCTTGTTTCCACAGGAAAAGAAAAACTATGGATATCATCAAAATTAATAAAGATTCAGTTTGAAAAAGAGAACTTCTTGAAAAAGAGAAATGACAGTTCACCCACAACGGTGACAACATTACAGGTGGTAAGGAAACCTCATCAGGGTTGGGGCAGGGTTCTGTTCTTAAAAAATTCAAGAGACCCTGGAAATTTGGATGCTGATAGAAAGAAAAATAACTATCCAATAAAGATCATCAAGAAAAAAATATGACTAGTAAGGGCAGGTGATCAAAACATATTTAAATGTGCAACAAATGACATTTACTTTCTGCTTACTCAAGTAATATTATTTTCCTTCTCAAATCTTTGATGGGGTTGAAGACTAGATAGTCATAGTTACTCCAGGCACAAGTCAGCCCAGAGTGGTGCAGCCCTGGATAACTGTCCTAAGTCTTGACTGTTCTGGAGGACCACAGCATCTGTGTTCCCCAAGGATCTGTAAGGCTTTCACTGGACTGCAGCACAGCCCAGTCTATGCCACTGACCTGACTTGCTTCCGCTTAACCTAAAGAAGTTCGCTAAAGTTCTAGCTACAAGACTGTGAGTCAAATAAGTATCAGGTGCTGGTTGGTCCCATAGATACATCCAGCCAATACTCTACACCTCTTTGTTAGCCTGCAGAAGTGCAGGTGACTCTAGGATCACCTTGACTCTGGATATGGAAGGTAGTAGAGACACAGAATTTATGGATTTTATTTTAATAATTGCTTGGGGTACTAGTGATACGATTCAGCAGGTAAGAGTTCATAGTGTTCTTTCAGAGGACCAGAGTTCTTTCCTAGACCTACATCAATTCACAACCAACCCTAACCCAGTCCCCAAGGAATGGATACACTCTCTCACCTCTATAGACATGTGCTAATGTGCACATATCCATGCACAGAAACACAATTTTTAATTAAATCATATTTAATAATTATTTAGAAGAAAATCTGCCTCATTAGAACAGTTCAATGAATAAAAATTATGAGACAAAAAGTTCATGATAATTAGGGGTTTAATTTATGACTTTTATCTTAGCTTATGTACTCACACCACAGATTATAAGGTCTATAGGCACTAGAGTTTAAGGATTCCATTTTGATTGAAAAATCTCTAATACTTTGGCACTCACTGGAAATCAGTGTCTTTGAAGAATAAGGAATAAATAAATGACGAATCCTCACAGAAAGAAGAGTCAGACAAGCTACAACAGGGTGCAATATGACAGCAGACAATTTTATAAATACTAGGAATATATGATATAGAGGAAATTACACTTTTTTAATATATACTGGTGGATATATATATACATATATATATATATATATATCACTAGACAAATAGTCCCTCGTGAATATAATCTACTAATCTTCAACCATGTAATAAAGGCATTACAGTGGAAAGTCGAACAGTCTTTCAGCAAATGTGCTAGAACAACTGAGCAGAGAAATGCAAAAGAAGAACATCTACACAAGACTTTATACAGTCCATAGCACTCAAATCCCAACTTCCTTTTAGATAAGATAAAACCTAAAGCACATTTTTTTTTTGGATAATGACTTTTTTCAGACATAATACCAAAAGCTATCTATAAAAAGGAATGTAACTAAGAGATCAGCCTTCATTAAAATTTTCTATGTTAAAAAAAAACATTTTCAAGAGAATGAGGAGACAAGCCACAGACAGAAAAAATATTTCAAAATGTCTCTCTGATAGAGGTCTGTTATGAAAAATTTCAAAAAACCACAACTTAGACAGCATATCAATTTGAAATATGGACAAGAGGGCTGGAAAGATGGCTCAGTAGTTAAGAGCTGTGTTTGCTTTCCCAAAGTCCCAGGTTTAATTCCATCAAAACCAGTCCCATGGCATCCAATACCCTCTTCTGGTATTTTTGGGTGCTGTACATACATGGACATGTAGGCACAACATCCACACATGGAAACTAAAAACAAAAGAAACAATAGTTTAATTAAAAATGAATAAGTTTTAGTAAAAACCTCAACAAAAAGACAACAAATGAAAAATAAGCACATGAAAAGATGCTTTACACTTTAAATGTCATCACAGAAATGCAAATTAAAATTATGAAATTCCATTACAGATTAGATGAGCCAAAATCTAGAACGCTGGTGGCCTCGAAAACTGAGAAAGAACATAGACTAGTGGGAACTTCCTTCTGCAATTGGTGGGAATGCAAAATGGTACATATACTTTGAAAGATAGTTCTGCAGATTTTCACAAAACTAAACACACTCTTACCACATAGTCCAAGGAACACACCCAGTCTTTACCCAAAGAGTTGAAAACTCATTTCCATGTGAACACTTACACATGAATCTTTATTGTAGTTACATTTTAAATTGTTAACATAGAAAAAAACAAGTTGTCTTTCAGTAGAATGGAATATTATTAGGTGTTAAAGAGAAATAAGCAATCAAGACATGAAATTATACAAACAACAAAAGAAGGAGGCCTAGAAAGGTCAGTATAATTCCCTCAATGTAACATTCTGGAAAAGGTAAAAGTCTATCAACAGTATAAAGATCATTGGTGGCCATCATAAGAGAGAACGTAGAACTAGCTGGTAGGTAGAGTTTGGAGACCTACAAATGTAAGAAATTACACCTTCTTCAGGGCAAATACTTCACTGAGAATGTTGATATCTTTGTTCATAAGAGAAACTGGTCTGTAATTCTTTCTCTGTTGATCTTTATGTGGTTTAGATACCGGGGTAACTGTAGATGAGTTGGGTATTGTTCCTTCTGTTTCTATTTTGTGATATTTGAGAAGTATTAGCATTAACTCTTCTAACTCTTCTTTGAAAGTCTAGTAGAATTCTGCACTAATGCCATCTGACCTTGAGCTTTTCTTAAATTGGGAGACTTTAAATGACTGCTTCTCTTTTGTTAACAGTTTTTTTTTTAAACTGACTTATCTGATCTTGGTTTAACTTTGGTAAGTAGGATGATTTGTGAAAATTATCCATTTCTTTTAGATTTTCCAGTTTGGTACGGTACATGATTTTAAGGCTTGTCCTTGCAAAATTCGAGGTCATTGTTTTTTACAGCAGCATAGTACTCTAATGTGTAGATGTTCCACACTTTCTTCATCTATTCTTCCATTGAAGGGCATCTAGGTTGTTTCCAGGTTCTGGCTATTACAAATAATACTGCTATGAACATAGTTGAACAAATGCTCTTGTC